>NW_027189192.1:422121-429621 GCF_040958095.1 Procambarus clarkii
GCTTCCTGGCGTATTTAAGGATGTATGGATTCCGTTCCATCCCAAATCCTTATCCTGACCCTTTCCAAGTGATATTTAGTCGTAATGGCTTGGCACTTTCTCTTAAGAGTTCCTTTCCTTTCCTTTCCCTTCCCCCTTCCATCTCTTGCCTGCGCCAGTTTGTGTGTTCTCAGCGAGTTAGGCTTAGGTGGAGAGTTGAGCTTCAGCTTTGGTCCCGCCTCTCGATTGTCAATCTGTACCCTTGCTCGTGTGTGTGTGTGTGTGTGTGTGTGTGTGTGTGTGTGTGTGTGTGTGTGTGTACCTACTTGTGTGCACGCTTAGTCATGTATGTGCGTATAATCATGTGTGTACACCACTCCGTTTGTTTAACACATATTTGCAGAACAAATTATTGAACTATAACATGTTATCAAAAGAGAACAAGATTATGACCTATAATATCCGTGTTTTAAGAAAATTAAAGTAACAATGTTCAAGAAAAAAAATAAAGAAAAGCTAATTAAATAATATAACAATAATTTAATTATTATAGAACAGTAAATAAAGCAACTTCATGTTATTTGGATGACAAAAAAATAAATAAAATGAAACCAAAGTTCTACAAGAACAAACAGAAGAACAAACTAAAATTAAACCTTAAACAACTTTTTCTTTTTTTTTTTGGTCACAGAAAGAAACATAGCAACTTTCCTAACATCAAGAACACCTGCCTACAGGTGTTTACTCTCACACCTGTGTGGTTAAAGCCAATTATTTCCCATCCTAGCCCAACCGTTTCGCAACATCTGGCTCCACACACACACACACACCTGTCCAAGGACCGCAACAATACAGCAATATCGATCTTCCGACCAGGTGACCTAAGGGCCCTTTCTTAATTATCGCAGTTCCCGTCAGGTACATATTTATGCGTATCGAGCCATTCGTCACTATCATGCGTTCGGTTTCGTTATCTTTAATTTCGATCGTTCTGATTGGTCCGAACGGTCGTGTGGGCCTCGGACCAGTGTTATGATTGGTGCGTGGATTTGTTGGAGTGTTGAGGCAAACTTGAATCTTATTGGCCCTTTCTCGCCAGGGCAGAACATGGTGACATGTGACTGAAGTTCATATATTATATATATATATATATATATATATATATATATATATATATATATATATATATATAATATATATATATATAGTTTATCGAAAGAAAAACAAGACCCTAATGCAGAGGGAGATTGAGACATTTTACTTAATGGCCATAAACCCAAAATAAGGAATTATGAGGTGCGATAGATCAGCACATCTATCTATCTATTATATCAGCCACATCTATTCTCCGTCAAACGTATTATAATCGAGTTGATGATTGATGCCCCGGCCAGCGATTTAGTTTAAACACACAGCCGACTAAATTGCTAACCCTACTACCCCCCCCCCCTCTCTCTCTCTCTCTTGACGAGTCGCTGTGAGCGGCGTCTATAATGCAGTGGGAAGAGATTTATTGAAATTGCAAGGTGGCGAAGGTGATACGATACTCCAGTCGAATATGACCTCACTTGAGCCTTCTCGAAAGAGTCATTTTCACCCCCACACTCCCCCCTTCCCCCCCTATTAAGCACTGACGGGGAATTATTTGATGTTTTGAGAATATAAACACCTGTATTGATGAGGATATCTGCTTGTGTCTGGATTATATTGTTTTAGTCTTATTAGACGGTTCCTTAAACAAGTCTAAAAACCTTTGATGATGCTGTTTGCAAGTCACGTCATAAACAAGGAGACCTATGATGTCATTGTCAGTGAAATCACTCATTAGACGGGAGTTTCGCTTGCTTACTTGCTTGCTTGGTGACATCTAGTCAGGGAGCTAATCCCACATACTCCCATGCCTTTAGAGCCCTTCGCCTCGTTAAGGCTTCGTCGACCGCCCTGAGGTACAGATGTCAGCACTGATGATGTCAAGAAGGCTTAGCAACCAGATCAACCGACCGGGGGAGCCAGTCGGCCGAGCGGGGGAGCCGGTCGGCCGAGCGGAGAGCACGCTGGACTTGTGATCCTGTGGTCCTGGGTTCGATCCCAGGCGCTGGCGAGAAACAATGGGCAGAGTTTCTTTCACCCTATGCCCCTGTTACCTAGCAGTAAAATAGGTACCTGGGTGTTAGTCAGCTGTCACGGGCTGCTTTCTGGGGGTGGAGGCCTGGTCGAGGACCGGGCCGCGGGGACACTAAAAAGCCCCGAAATCATCTCAAGATAACCTCTCAAGATAACCTCTTACAGTGGAATATAGTTAAGGCTTCGTGTATATTACTCGTTTTCTATGTTGTTTCCAAAATCACCAACAAATCAGCTTGAGTTATCTCATCCCTTTGTGTGCATTTATATCTCAATAAACTTGTTTCAATTTCAATCAATTCAATCAAGTCAACTAAGCTGCCCATGGAGAAGGAGGGCACTATATATTGGCACTATGTATTATATATACTATATATATATAATACTATATATATAGTATTACGTTATTAATTCCTTAGTAGTAGTATTTATTAGTATTAAACTATATATATATTATATATATATATATATATATATATATATATATATAATATATATATATATATATATATATGGCACTATATTAGCCATATAGTGGAGTCTCTCGTGTAACATAGAGCACTGGAGGAGCCTCGTCATTGTGTGAACAAAAACTTATAACATTTACATATGAACATTTGAACTCATCACCTGCTTCACATCATGTTATGGTTCACCTAAATTTATTTCGATCTCGGTTAACTCTACATTTATTAACTTCCTTAACTGACTGATTAAACAAACTCACTCAACTTGTATAACTCTCATACTCAACTAACTCTACACTGATTTAATGAACAAATTTACTCTACAGTGAACAACTAACTCTACACTGATTTAATGAACAAATTTACTCTACAGTGAACAACTAACTCTACACTGATTTACTCGTATACATCAATCACTAAACTAACCTACTCAACTGTTGTTGTTAGAGATTTAGCTACTCTGGACGAAGTGTCCATGCAGCACGGGCTATGGTGAGCCCGTAACTACTCAACTAATTTACCCAAATAATAAACTAATCAATCTCAGGTTTCATTTTCACCTCAATACAATCAGCTAATTCTTAAAGGGCATCACTCGCACTTAATAATATATATATATATAGATATATTTTGAGCTATACTCCTCAATTCCTATTATAAAAAATGCTTTAGTAATCTGTAAAGAATTATCATCCAATTAGAATTAATGCGTCTAGATTCGGCCAATAGAAATGCAAGTACACCAATATTTAATCGCCATTAATCATAGAGCTTAAAAAAAACTAATTATTAAAATTATGTTCATAGTAGACACTGGTTTATCCACCAATTACAATGCAGCAGGGAGATGCCTGTAGCCAATAGCAATGCAAGTTCACCTCTCTTGATTGAAATCAGCCAATCACTGTCCGTTGCATGCATCTCAAACCACCAATACGAACCAGACCATTCAAGGCCCCAGACCATCAAATCATAAGGAATAAAGGTTATTGATACTTACGTCCAGAGACGAGCCGCACTTACAATAGAGTAATTAAGCAAAAATAGGATAGTTAAGGATAGTTAATAGTGAAATATGCAGCTTTAATTATACGCAGATAACGGTGATGAGGCCCAGGTTCTGTGTGTGTGTGTGTGTGTGTGTGTGCGTCCGCTGGGGGCAAGTTAGCACGGACGGGGAATCCTGCCCGAGTGATTGCAGGGCTTGGCTAGTTACAAACAGTAATTGCAGTTGGGGTACTTAGACAAGGTGGAGGAGGCCATAACTACCTTACTCAAAATTCCAGTAGCTTCAGACGGGATCATTTTAACTTGGATTGTTGAACCGATGTCCTAGTATATTGGGGAGGGTCGAGGCAACAGGGGGGGGGGAGATATAGATATATTATATATAAATATATATCCAATCTCCTTCGTGTGATTTATATCTATATTTCTCAATGATTATATTGTTGGCAAGCGGTGATGTCTAAATTAATTATTTCTTCATCACGATTCTTGTTCGTGTGTGTACTCGGCTAGTTGTGTTTGCGGGGGTTGAGCTTCGGCTCTTTAGTCCCGCCTCTCAACCATCAATCAACTGGTGTACAGAATCCTGAGTCTACTGGGCTATATCATATCTACATTTAAAAAAAATCTTTCTAATGTCTCTGTGGCTCGTTTGGGTACTCAGATTCCACCTGTACTCACCTAGTTGTGTTTGCGGGGGTTGAGCTCTGGTTCTTTGGTCCCGCCTCTCAACTGTCAATCAACTGATGTACAGATTCCTGAGCCTACTGGGCTCTGTCATATCTACATTTGAAACTGTGTATGGAGTCAGCCTCCACCACATCACTTCCTAGTGCATTCCATTTACTAACTACTCTGACACTGAAAAAGTTCTTTCTAATGTCTCTGTGGCTCATTTGGGTACTTAGATTCCACCTGTGTCCCCTTGTTCGTGTTCCACCCGTGTTAAACAGTTTATCTTTAACTATCCTGTCAATTCCTTTGAGAATTTTGTAGTTAGTGATCATGTCTTCCCGAACTGTAGTGACTTCCAACGACGTGAGGTGCATTTCACACAGCCTTTCCTCATAACTCATGCCTCTTAGTTCTGGGACTAGCCTAGTGACATACCTCTGAAGATTTTCCAGCTTCGTCTTGTGCTTGACAAGGTACGGGCTCCATGCTGGGGCTGCATACTGCAGGATTGGTCTTACACACGTAGTATACAAGGTTCTGAAAGAACCTTGTATACTACGGAAACTTCTTACTACGGAAGAAGGAACCTTCACGAATACTACGGAACCTTCAGGAACCTTACACAGGTTCCTGAAGGCAGTTCTGATGTTACCCACCATTGCATACGCCGCTGATGTTATTCTTCCAGCGTCTTACTTTTTAGCAGTCATCCAGAGGCAGAGTGAGATCTGAGAGAGCTGCCACTCGATACACCTGTCCAAATCGACGCTTAGCCCTCGACAATCATCCAATCAACACCGAAGGAAAGGTAAACACCGTACTGACGTCACCGTTTATCTGATTGGTAGATGCCAATTACAGGAATACAATACGCACATTAGGCTTAATATAATTATTCTTGCGTATTAAGGTTTTCCTTCAGACGTGCGAAGGCCTCAAACTACGTAGCCATAAATCCATGACACTCACGTTTCCATAAATCCCCCTTAACTCCCTCGCTTCCAAGATCTCTACCATTGCTGGTAATCCCACTCGGTCGATCAACCGTCGAAACTCATACGTCGACTCTGGAAAAGAAAGGGAAGGGGGGAAAGGAAAGGGGGGGAAAGGGAAGGGGGGAAAGAGAAGGGGGGAAGGAGAAGGGGGGGGGAAAGGGAAGGAGGGGAAAGGGAAAGGGAAGGAGGGGAAAGGGAAGGAGGGGAAAGGGAAGGGGGGAAAGGGAAGGGGAGAAAGGGAAAGGAGGGGAAAGGGAAGGAGGAAATACGTGTTAAACACGTGGGAAAGTGACTGATGTTTGGCGGGTCGATGAACACTGTAACAAGGAACTCCCTTTCTCTTCAAGTCAACAAAATCCACAAGGGCCGTGACGAGGGTTCGAACCTACGTCCAAGAGGATCCCAGACGCTGCCTTAAGATTTGTTCCTTTGATCCATCATGCTATTGTGATTTCTGTGTGTGTAAACCCTTCTCTTCTTTATTCTTCCTCTTCTTACTCCTTTTCGGTGATTCTCTATTCAGTAAATGATTTTCTTATTTTCACTATTCTTTCACTATGTTGTTGTTTTTGTTTGTTTTCCATTTATTTTTTTAGCTAGTCTAATTTGTTTTTTGTCTTTAATCTTTACGATTTCATCTTCATGTCTGATATTAGTTGCGTCTTTATTTTGACTTCTAAATCCTTCTTCTTCTTTCTAATTCTGTGTTCACATTGTTTTTGCTCGTTTTTCTTTCTTTTCCTTGTTTGTCTACATTAACCTCTTGCTTCTTAATGTTTAATGTAATATTCTTGTTAACATACACACAGACACACATTAAAATTGGTACAGAAGTTGAGAATAACTTTACAAAGAATTATATAGAAATAAGACAAGTTAAAAGATTATTCGAAAAGACTTCCTATCAGATAGAACAGAGAGAGAGAGAGGGGGGACAGTGGAACAGAGAGAGAGAGAGGGGGCCGTGGAACAGAGAGGACAGGGAGCCATGGGACAGAGAGAGGGCCGTCGAACAGACAGAGAGAAGGGGGGAGCCGTCGAACAGACAGAGAGAAGGAGGGAGCCGTCGAACAGACAGAGAGAAGGGGGGACTGTCGAACAGACAGAAAGAAGGGGAAAGGGGCTATCGAACAAAGTCACGGAGCCCCATCGAACAAAGAGAAGGGTCCGTTGAACCCAGTGGGAGTGCAGAATATTGACATTATGACTGCTGAAGAGAGCACCTAATAGAATTGGATACATCAAAGACCGCAGGGACCGAGCCGCATCTATCTTTGTTTGCTAAGATAAGGAGCTGAAATCTTATATGTTGTGTCACTGCTCAGGAACATGAGTAATTGAACACAGTGAAGCTTCTGCCAACACAGTATCGAATTATGACTTGAAAGGGATTCAAACCTTCAAATAATATCTCCTATATTATATATATATAGGAAGGGAGTACCACCTCTGGCTGGAAGAAGGGGACCCATAGCCTCGGAGGAAAGCAACACATAACGCATTAGAGGGAATGTTTAGGTCCCCTCCAAGACAGTTTCTGTGTACTTTTCTCCTACCACCCCCTTCCTTTTTTGTGCTTTATTGTGTATTTGATGGTATATAGGGTATATATATATATATATATATATATATATATATATATATATATATATATTATATATATATATATATATATATATATATATATATATATATATATATATATATATTAGTATATTTTGGTAGCAGTCTTTCTTGTAAACAAATGTTGTTGAATATGACCGAAAAGGTAAGATTAATAATTCTAACACGAATCTTCTCAATATTTCTTATGTTTTTCTAAACTGTTGGTGGTAATAAAAATAACAATTCTCCGAAATTCATTTTTTAATTGTCTGACGCCTGAACGCATTTCGTATTACATTTTCAAAGACTTAATTTACACACAAATTCTTCGTACTTATATTCTATTGGATGAGGTGATATGGTACAAAAGTTTTGGGTGAGGTGACAAACACAAGACAGAACACGAAACAATGGGTATAAATTGGATAAGTGAACATATGAATGGAAGTAACTGCAGAAGGTCTATTGGCCTATACTTCCTCTTGCTGCTTCCATATTTGAAGAAATCATCGATAGGTACGGCGATAGCAGGTTGCTTGACATCAGCGAGGCACTACACAACAAAAAGTCAACACCAGCAATCAACAGCCAATTAATGCACAACTATATTCTACCTACTTCAAGACCCCGAACACATATCCTACTTC
>NW_027189192.1:434621-474606 GCF_040958095.1 Procambarus clarkii
GAGGGACCGACCTGAACCTATGCTGGTTGTGGACAATTAAGGTGCCCACCCGGACAATTACAGTAGAGAGAGAGAGAGAGAGACGAGAGAGAGAGAGATGAGAGAGAGAGAGAGAGAGAGAGAGAGAGAGAGAGAGAGAGAGAGAGAGAGAGAGAGAGAGAGAGACAACAACTCCATCAACTCCACCAGCAACTCCACCAGGAATGGACAAGAGTGAGGAAACATTTGCCATTGGCTACGTTAACTGTGTTAAACGTAATTTTTGTAGATAATTAAGTCTGCATAGCATTAACCTGTTTATCTGGCCCTGTTGCCACTTGTCGACATGCACCATTTATGTGCTTAGTCAATTATTTTGTGTCAGGGGGGAGTTTTGCGTCAGGGGGGAGTTTGCGTCAGGGGGGAGTTTGCGTCAGGGGGGAGTTTGCGTCAGGGAAAATAATTGAAGGGCTGGTCCCAAACCTGCACACAGAAATAACACCACATGAGACCAGAAGACATGGCAGGATGTGCAGAATACCCCCGTTTGAAAGCAGAGGTGCAACAGGTACTCTGAGAGAGAACTCTATCAACATCAGAGGCCCGAGACTGATCAACACGCTTCCACTACACATAAGGGGCATAACTGGCAAACCCCTCACAGTGTTCAAGAGAGAACTGGATAAGCACCTCCAAAGGATACCTGATCAACCAGGCTGTGACTCATACGTCAGGCTGCGAGCAGCCGCGTCTAACAGCCTGGTTGATCAGTCCAGCAACCAGGAGGCCTGGTCGACGACCGGGCCGCGGGGACACTAAGCCCCAGAAGCACCTCAAGGTAGCCTCAAGGTAGGTAGGGGGGGGAGCTTGCGTCAGGAAGAGCTTGCGTCAGGGAGAGCTTGCGTCAGGAAAAGCAATTTGTCTTGACTCTTTGTTACAATGTTCACTTCATTGTCATTCTGTAAGTTAATAGTCGTGTCCTACCTGTTTTATTTCCTAACTCTATCTTTCACACAAACATTCTTACTCCATAACGTTCCAATGGAAAGAAAGCCAAGTCCCGGGCATTTAAGAGTCGCGCTGCCATCAGAGCACAGGAAAAAAACAAAGCCATGTCCCGGGCATCTAAAAGTCGCGCCTGCCCTCAGAGCACAGGAAAAAAAACAAAGCCAAGTCCCGGGCATCTAAAAGTCGCGCTGCCCTCAGAGCACAGGAAAACAAAAACAAAGCCAAGTCCCGGGCATCTAAAAGTCGCGCTGCCCTCAGAGCACAGGAAAAAAAAACAAAGCCAAGTCCCGGGCATCTAAAAGTCGCGCTGCCCTCAGAGCACAGGAAAAACAAAAACAAAGCCAAGTCCCGGGCATCTAAAAGTCGCGCTGCCCTCAGAGCACAGGAAAAAAAAAACAAAGCCAAGAGGCTTCAGCGGACTCCCCAGCGCAATGGACAGTAAAGTCTATGATGGACAGGACAGGCAATGGGGATTTTTAGGAAGGAGGATTCTGCATGGGACATTCCAAAGTGCGGTGGATAACCATCTCGTGAAGGAGAGTGGATGGAGGAGGTATATAGATGTTTATACAGAGGTACAGCGACGGGGATCCTCTCGGACCTAAGTTCGAACCCTCGTCACGGCCCTTGTGGATTTGTTCATATGATGCATCACGCTATTGTGATTTCTCTGTGAGTGTATATAGGTGTTGATATATATATATATATATATATATATATATATATATATATATATATATATATATATATATATATATATATTGTTGGGGTTTCACCTCTCTTCTCTCTAGTCTGGGGTGAGCAATAGTTATGCTCAAGGTAACTCACCGTAGCCCTGCGGGTCTTCCCTCGATCCTCACGGCGCCACTGCACGCCAGGAGAGTCTCCCAGTCAATCTTAACGGCCTCTTATCAAGAAAGAGTGAGAACACGACTCGTTCATATCGACTGTCGTGTGCCCTCCCCAACAATTGGGCTCTACGGTTAATCACAAGGTCGCCAACTGGTGTTTTTAGGTGACCAGTAACACCATCAGTGGACTGGTGTATTCAGTGGTAGCCTTGGCAAGGTCACACTCAAAGATCAGGAATCAGGCAGGTACTTATTGTTATCACTCTATATTTACCAGTATAATATAGCCACAAGATCAATGGAGGGGATGATAAAAAACACAAAGAGAGTTTTGTATTTTACTTAAAATGTATGAAAGATGTCACAAGGCCAAACAATAACAAATAAATCAACTGATCCTGACGCGGCTGGTAATTCCCACGGATATTATGCGATCATCAGGGGGCAACATCTCCCCCCCCCTCATCAAGTGTCAAAAACCAGCTGATCGCGTGGCCTCTCCGCGCGGACTTTGCTTGTTTTCTTGAGTCACGCGCGCTGTTTCATTAAATTCTCCAATATTACTATGAACTCGCACACACGATATTGGCTACTACAACACGTATCACTTGGTTACACTGTACTCAGGCTCAAACAGTCTTTTCTACAATCAATGCTGTAATGATTCACTGTAATGGCTTCACATTGTTCTTCACTCAACAATATATTATGAACTATTAACACTGGAGTTTTCAGTACTTTCTCTCGTTGGCGATAACGCAATGATTCACTGTACTCACAAATGATTATTCACTGAATGAACATAGACATATATATGGTATATAAATCAATCATCAATACATGGAAAATAAATAGTTTCTGGGCACATAGCCTAACCTCCAAATACTGGCATAATCTTATATATATTTTTACCACTATATGTTCATATCAAAATCTATAGAAAGATATACACAACACAGTAAATTTATCACTGGTTCCTGGTGCCTGTACACACCAATAATCAACATGAATATTACAAGTACTCTTGATAGTACTGTCTAGCACACTGGTGCTTTATCGTGACATGGGTGAGACTTGCTCACGACATATAAAATCCTCAGGCTAGAAAATATAGCCAAATAATATAGCTAACTAAAGGGGAATGGGGAGGGAACTAGAAACACCTACTTCACCCTATCCTCCGATGAGAGTCGAGATGTAGCTCCTGGTCCTCGTGTCGGGAACGCCCCCACACTACACGTCGTCGTGTCCTACCAGAGCCTCTCGTCGTCACACCGTTTAGCGCGTCGTCTCCGTGCCTCCTCACTGCAGGTCCGTCCTCCTTCTTGACTTCATGAAGGTTGGAATCGGTCTCCTGGCCGTCGTCTTTCCCAGCAACGGCTGTCGCCTACGTCTCAGCTACAGTCGTCCGGTTTCCCCAAATAGTCCTCTCTTCCTCAGCTACCCAGTGGCTCTGTCAGCCACTACGCTGTCACGAACTGGTGAATTGCCACAGACGTCAACATACGTCACTGCTACTGGCACAGTACCTGACTGGAGCACTTGTTGCTCAAATAACCGTCAATTCCCTCTTCTGGTTCAACACATGAACTAGGGAAGACTTCTCAGAGTACTGGCGGACTTCCGGTGACGCGTAAATCCACGGTAGTGGGAAACAGCTGTCCGACAGACAGGACCACTCGTCGCACGTCCGACCTCTATGACGTGTCGTGTCTGACTGCTGGCGCCAGCCCGGCGCGCTGGCCGGACCCCCTTCCTTCGTGACGTCACTTTTGCCACGGGAGGTTTTCATTGGCTCCCGGTGCCACATTGCTGTCGGTGACCAATCCGGTGCCACTGACGTCACACGGTTTTGGCGGGAGATCAGGGAAGCAAGCGCCATCTTGGCTCCCTAAAGGGCCTAAACCACAGGCCAAAATATTACTATTTCACAAATTTCTCGGCTCTCCGAGAACACTTCACTCTCTCCCATATATCAAATTGTAGCCTGCAACGTAGAGAACTCTTGGGAAAAGTAGACATGACTCTTACTGCAGGCGTGGGAGAATTATAAGGGGGGAACTCCGTCACACATATATATATATATATATATATTTGTTTCTCATTCTGTTTAAGGCATCTCCTGAACGTGAATATAATTTACAAACGTATTCCACTGTCCATTTTTTTTTTGGCTTCTTAATATCACCCTCCATCACCATAAACCTTTCTAGTATCGTAATCATTATCATCTATTTGCACCATTTCATCCCACACCGATCACCATCTTATCTGACTGCCAGCTTCCATCACCATCAGCGTCACCATCATCTCGAACACCATCTTCTTTGCTCCTTATTGTCACCCTTCGTCAACACCATCTTGATCAAGTCTCACCATCAATGTCATCATCTACGTCACCATCACGCCCAACCTGTACACTATCTTCTGTGCTCGAGCACCATCATCATGACTGGTATTGCTATCATTATCATTCACTATCTACATGACTTGGAGCCAGCGTTTCACCATTAGCTGCCATCGCTGTCTCACTATCAAGGAAATCTCGAGTTGATGTAGGTACTGAGCTTATATAAAAAGGAAATTTTTTAACCTCTCCCTTGGAATGGCAGTCTATCCCTCCCCTTGAAATTTCACCATTCATCCCCCCTCTTGAAATTTCACCATTCATCCCCCCTTGAAATTTCACCATTCATTCCCCTTTTGAAATTTCACCATACATCTCCCCTTGAAACCATTAACCATTAGGCCTGGCCAGAGACCGGAACGCGTGGACATTGATCCTCGGAACCACCATATACGGGCATATCTGGGTGTTACAGATCATATTTTAACACATATTTCACCTAAGCCGTAAATAATACGGATTATCCGTAAATCCGGAAAATAATACGGATTATTTTTCCTAGGACGCTGCCCACAACAGTTGCCTAACTCCCTAGTACCTATTTACTCCTTGGTGAACAGGTGCATGAGATGAAAGGAAAATGTGCTTAACCGCGTCTCTGTCCCCACCAAGAGACCGAATCCAGGACCCTTAGTTAGGTGCCGAGGACGTAGAAACAACAAATCCCGGAGTTGCTAATATGTAAGTTTGAGAGACTCTGCTCAATACCTTTTACGTGGTGGTCATGTGCTCTCTGAATACTCGTTTCTCCAATTTTCAGATACCTATTTCGTTCAGCCTTTGCATCTCGGGGTCCTTTTAACACAGAAGGGGGAAGGAGAGGGGGAAAGGGGGGAGGGAGAGGTGGGGGGAGAAGGGGTTGTGCAACCTGGTTGTAAATCTCTAAACCATTTCATGTTGCATTATATCTGGGAGAAGATGTCATATCCTCGCTCGAGCTGTTGGTTAACTTCTCAGGGTGATAATTTCTCCACTTGGGTGAAGACATGGAATCCTGAGATTAAAGTTAAGATACGACAGTAATAAGTGAGAAAGCTAAGACCAAGGAACTGGGGAGAGAGAGAGAGAGAGAGAGAGAGAGAGAGAGAGAGAGAGAGAGAGAGAGAGAGAGAGAGAGAGAGAGAGAGAGAGAGAGAGAGAGACAGACAGACAGACAGAGTGATAGAGAGAGAGAGAGAGAGAGAGGAGAGAGAGAGAGAGAGAGAGAGAGAGAGAGAGAGAGAGAGAGAGAGAGAGAGAGAGAGAGAGAGAGAGAGAGAGAGAGAGAGAGAGAGAGAGACAGACAGAGTGATGAGAGAGAGAGACACAGAGAGAGAGAGAGAGAGAGAGAGAGAGAGAGAGAGAGAGAGAGAGAGACAGACAGACAGACAGAGTGATAGAGAGAGACACAGAGAGAGAGAGAGAGAGAGAGAGAGAGAGAGAGAGAGAGACAGAGATAGAGAGAGAGAGAGAGAGAGAGAGAGAGAGAGAGAGACAGACAGACAGACAGAGTGATAGAGAGAGACACAGAGAGAGAGAGAGAGAGAGAGAGAGAGAGAGAGAGAGAGAGAGAGAGAGAGAGAGAGACAGAGAGAGAGAGAGAGAGAGAGAGAGAGACAGAGAGAGAGACAGAGAGAGAGACAGAGAGAGAGACAGAGAGAGAGAGAGAGAGAGAGAGAGAGAGAGAGAGAGAGAGAGAGAGAGAGAGAGACAGAGAGAGAGACAGAGAGAGAGACAGAGAGAGAGACAGAGAGAGAGAGAGAGAGAGAGAGAGAGAGAGAGACTCCTCACTTCACCCTATCTCCCCCCCCCCCCTCTCCCCCACTTCATCCCATTACTAAAGAAAAATGGAGAAAAACTGCCACCATTATTTCTTTTTTGAAACAAATATAAATGAACTACGAAGTTTCCGTCGCATTAAATCCGAACCTCAATCCGCGATGATATACACGAACGCTCAGGAAATGCGGATTAATTGCATTTTCTTACAGGCGTTCGTACACACACACAGCTATTTCACCTCATTAAACTTGTAATAGTGAAAAATTTGATCTCTCTCTCTCTCTCTCTCTCCCACTTTTCACCATTTCCTGTATAATGAGTTAAGAGAGACAGAGAGAAAGACAGTTAAGATAGATAGAAAATAACAAAGTGATGTAGCTTACAAAATTACACACACACACACACACACACACACAACACACACACACAACACACACACACCACACACACACAGAGAGGGAAATCTTGTAGAGAAGAGGGATGTTTGGATAGGTGATCTAATCCAGGGGATTAAAAGTGAAGTCTTTAATAAGATACAGGGCGAGGTTCAAAGACTCAAACAAGAGTTTATGGATTATATTCAAGAGGAAATCAGGAAGAGCAGGGTAGAATGGCAAGGAGAAATATCTAGGCTTACTAATGAATTTGGCAGGAATAAGGGAAGCTTGGCAGGGGAAGGGGAAGTAGTAGTAGTAGGTGGAGTAGCGGGTGTAGGAGGGGTGGGGGTCAGCCAGGGAGAGGGCCACCAGCATGACCCTGAACTGAGAAAGAGGACAATCATAATCCATGGATTACTTGAAGCCAGGGCACCATCGAGGCAGGAAAGGATGGAGATTGAGGATTTGGAACTACAGGGGATCTTGAGAGACATGAGAGCCCAGATGGCAGGGAATGAGGTGCAAGTCCACCGACGCATTGGACCATACAACTGTAACAGGAAACGACCTGTCCTGGTACAGTTCACTAACGAAGAGGCAGTGGATTACATACTGCATCACAAACACCTACTCAGAGGTAGCGAAAATTACTACAACGTATTTATTGACAAATTCATGACGAAGGAGGAACAGATTGCCCACAGAGCAAGCAAACAACAATACGACTCTTCCCATTTGAGCGCAGCTACACACCCCAGTGCTAATCCACCCCATGCTAACCAGCTCACACGTGCTTCTCAGGTCACCCCTTCCCAAATCAGCCGCCCCTGCTTATCTCCCCAGCACATCCCTTGACCCCTCTGACCCCACTGGAGTCAAATTCATCCCACATTCCAAGGACCCCCTCATCACCTCAACCCCCAAAACCCGTCCAGCCCTCGTCCCCTCAACCCCCAAAACCCACCCAGCTCTCATCTCCTCAACCCCCAAATCCCATCCAGACCTCATCCCCTCAACCCCAAGAACCCACCCAGACCTCATCCCCTCAACACCCAAAGCCTACCCTGCCCTCACCCCTCCTCATCCCCTCTCCTTCCATGTGACCCCCCACCCTTGCGAGGGAGGTGGGAGGTCCCCCCCACCCCCTCTATCCATCCCCCTCCCAACCTCTCAACCTCTATCTGTCTCCCAACCTTACGCCATCTCCCAACCCCTCTATGCCCTCCCTAATCTTCAGACCCAGTATGCCCTTCCTACTCCAGACCTACCTACCCAGGCCCTACCCCAGACCCTCCTACCTACCTTCCTAGAAGCCCAGCCCCCAGTAGCCCCCCAAGCACCCCTCCTGAACTCTTTCACCCCCCATACACCCCCCGGACCCCCCCAGACACCCCCTGGATCCCCCCGGACATCCCCCGGACCCTCCCCGCCCCCAGTCATCCCCCAGACACCCCCCAGATCCCCCAGATCCCCTCTGCCCCCAGTCACCCCCCAGACATCCCCCAGATCCCCCCAGACCCCCAGAGAAAAGGGAGAACTCTGGTACAAGAGTTTCCATGAAGAATCTCAAGGTTTGGTACACCAATGCTGATGGGGTATCTAATAAAGCAGAAGAGATAAAAGAAAGAGTGAGTGAAGCAGATCCTGACATAGTTGCAATTGTGGAAACTAAAATTAATGACATGATCTCAGATGCTATCTTTCCTGAAGGGTACCAGGTGATACGAAAAGAGAGGACACAGAGACAGGGAGGGGGAGTAGCACTCCTAATAAAGCGGAAATGGAAGTTTGAAGACCTGGGAAATCGAGTTACCAATGAGTGCACAAGCTTCATACATGGAACTCTGACAGTAGATGGGAGGAAGATTGTGATCATGGTAATCTACAATCCCCCACCAAACAGTAGAAGACCCAGGCAGGAGTATGATGACAACAACAAAGCATGTTGATGAACTGCAGAAGGCAGCAACACTAGCCCACAGAATGAGAGCGAAGCTGCTGATCATGGGGGACCTAAATCATGGAGAGATAAATTGGGAATCAAGGAATCCCCATGGAGGGGATGAAACGTGGGGAGCAAAATTAGTAGATGTTATAGACAGGAATTTCCTGACACAACATGTGAAGGAAGACACAAGGGAAAGAGGAGGAGATGCACCGAGCCTATTAGACCTGATTTTCACCCAGAACGTAGAAGATATCGAGAATTTAGAGCATGAAATACCTCTAGGGGCCAGTGACCATTGTGTCCTAGTCTTTGACTACATGATGGAATTCAAAATTATGACCATGGGACAAGAGATCTGGGAAAGGAGAGCTGACTACAGGAAAGGGGACTATATGAGGATAAGGGACTATCTGGGTGAAGTGCAGTGGGAGGAAGAAATTAGAGGAAAAACAGTCCAAGATATGATGGACCTAGTCATACAGAAATGCCAGGAGGCCGAAGAGAGATTTATACCAACGGTAAAGGGAAAAAATAAGAAGGAATATAATAACCCATGGTTTAATAGACAGTGTCAGGAAGCAAAAATGGCCAGCAGGCGGGAGTGGAGGAAGTACAGAAGACAAAGAACAGAGGACAACAGAAGCAGATACAACAGAGCTAGGAACGATTACATTAACATAAGACGAACATCGGAAAGGGACTATGAGAACGATATTGCAATCAAAGCGAAAAAACAACCTAAGTTACTACACAGTCATATAAGAAGAAAAATGTCGGTGAACGACCAAGTGACAAGACTAAGGAAGACAGAGGGGGCATATACTGAAAGTGACAAGGAAATCTGCGAGGCACTGAATGCCAGTTTCCATGGAGTGTTCACTACCGAGCCTGAGCAGCTCCCATTGTTGGAAGGGGTTACCCTAGATGAAAGACTATCAGATATAGAGGTGACAGCAGAGGAGGTAATGAAACAGTTGACAACTCTAGATGCAACTAAAGCAGTTGGACCAGACAAAGTATCACCGTGGATACTAAAAGAAGCAGCACAGGCCCTCAGCGTGCCTCTGGCAATGATCTTTAATGAGTCACTTATGTCAGGAGAATTGCCCAGTTGCTGGAAGAAGGCAAATGTCGTGCCGATCTTCAAGAAAGGAGATAGGGAGGAGGCACTTAACTACAGACCTGTATCACTGACAAGCATCCCCTGTAAAATACTGGAAAGAATAATTAGGCTACGACTGGTTGCACACCTGGAGAACATTAGGTTTGTGAACAAACATCAACATGGGTTCTGGACAGGGAAATCGTGCCTAACAAACCTTCTGGAATTCTATGATAAAATAACGAGGATAAGACAGGACAGAGATGGTTGGGCAGACTGCATATTTCTGGACTGCCAAAAAGCCTTTGATACAGTACCGCACATGAGACTGCTGTTCAAGCTCGAGAGGCAGGCGGGGGTGGGGGGAAAGGTCCTAGAATGGATAAGGAACTACCTAACAGGAAGGAGCCAAAGAGTTACGGTAAGGGGCGAGAAGTCGGACTGGCGAACAGTAACAAGTGGAGTACCACAAGGATCGGTGCTGGGACCAATTCTATTTCTTGTATAGTTTAACGACATGTTTACAGGCGTAGAGTCTACATGTCGATGTTTGCGGATGATGCAAAGTTGATGAGAAGAGTTGTGGACAGATGAGGATTGCAGGATCCTCCAAGAGGACCTGAACAGATTGCAGAGATGGTCAGAGAAATGGCTACTAGAATTCAACACGAGCAAATGTAAAGTTTATGGAATGGGACTAGGAGATAGGAGACCAAAGGGACAGTCACAATGAAGGGGAACAGCCTACCTGTAACGACGCGTGAAAGAGACCTGGGGGTGGACGTAACACCTATCTATCTCCTGAGGCACATATTATAGGATAACGACAGCAGCGTACTCTACACTGGCAAAAGTTAGAACATCATTCAGAAACCTAAGTAAGGAGGCATTTAGGGCGCTTTACACTGCCTACGTAAGGCCAGTCTTAGATATGCCGCCTCAGCTGGAGTCCCCATCTGAAGAAGCATATAATGAACTGGAAAAGGTTCAGAGGTTTGCAACGAGACTCGTCCCAGAGCTACGAGGGATGGGGTATGAAGAGCGCCTGAGGGAACTGTGCCTTACGACACTAGAAAGAAGAAGGGAGGGGGACATGATAGGAACGTATAAGATACTCAGAGGAATTGACAGAGTGGACATAGACGAAATGTTCACACGGAATAGTAACAGAACGAGAGGACATGGATGGAAGCTTGAAACTCAGATGAGTCACAGAGTGTAAGGAAGTTTTCTTTTAGCGTGAGAGTAGTGGGGAAATGGAATGCACTTCAGGAACAGGTTGTGGAAGCAAATACTATTCATATTTTAAAACCAGGTATGATAGGGAAATGGGACAGGAGTCATTGCTGTAAACAACCGATGCCGAAAGGCGGGATCCAAGAGTCAATGCTCGATCCTGCAGCACATATAGGTGAGTACATATAGGTGAGTACACACACACACACACACACACGTGTTTCTCTGAACTCTCAAAAGCGACTTTAAAACTCGTAATATACATTATCCTTGCATCTCTAAATTGTCCAATCACCCAGGAGCCAAGGATCTCTTAATAACACGTAACATCTTCATCTCTCACTGTGAAGATATAATAGGCCGACCAACGATATAATAAATCCTAAGGCATCAATTTACTTTCTCAACTACTTAACGGCCCCGGGTACAATGTGCGGATGTTCGGCCATATCTGGTCTGTTATCCGGCCTCTTAAATCGAATGAACTGGTTTTGAGTCGTTTCGTGGAATAATGTACCCAGTTGTTAATCCTCGTTCTACTCGTTCGACTATTCCGTTGTACAGTTCTGACTTAATGGTGGTAATACTGCTGACTGTTTAGTTATGTCAATTAAGTCAATTAAGACCGACTGAGACTTTGCCTCAATTAAGGCAGCGTCTGGATGCTCTCGGACGCAGGTTCGAATCCTCGTCACAGGCTCTTGTGGATTTGTTCTCTTGTGGAGGACTGTTGATTGCTTCTAAAGTCGCTAGGTTGCTAGACCGAGATCAAGCCAGCTAGGTACATTCTTGACTCAGGCAAGGTCTGGCATTCACGCTTTTTACGTCCTTATGGAAAAGGAATCTAATTCCATGAGGAATACCTAATTCCAAAAGGAATCTAACCCCAGTCGTGGGTTCAGAAGACTAGGTGCATAGTTTTCTAGTACCCTACAACTTTACAAGTCGGAATTCTGCCAGTTTTTGCTCTGATTTCGGGGACACTAAAGCCCCGAAATCATCTCAAGATAACCTCTCAAGAAGAAGATAACCTGAAGGGATTAGAATGCACCTCTTCAAGAACGGATGCCAGTTGATGGGGAATTAGACATGCAAATCAACCTTGGATGAGTCTTACATCAAATGCTGTGTTGTGCTTTAAGGTGGTGGTGGCACTAAAGGGCGCCCCTGACAGCTGGATGGACAGCGCTTAGGATTTGTAATCCTGAGGTTCCGAGTTCGATCCCCGGTGGAGGTGGAGACAAATGGGCAAAATGTTTTTTTCACCATGATGCCCCTGTTACCTAGCAGTAAATAGGTACTGGGAGTTAGTCAGCTGCTACGGGCTGCTTCCTGAGGGGTGTGTAACAAAAAGGAGGCCTGGTCGAGGACCCGCCGCGGGGACGCTAAGCCCCGAAATCATCTCAAGATAACCTCAAGATAACCATGCTCAGAGGAATCAACAGTGTCGATTACTGGATCATACTTACCTACCTTGAGGTTACCTTGAGGTGCTCCTGGGGCTTAGCGTCCCCGCGGCCCGGTCGTCGACCAGGCCTCCTGGTTGCTGGACTGATCAACCAAGGCTGTTGGACGCGGCTGCTCGCAGCCTGACGTATGAGTCACAGCCTGGTTGTTCAGGTCTTTCTATGGGCTACTGTATCACTGTATCCATTGTATCTATGGGCTAATTGTATCATCAATACATCTTGTTCCCACTGTTTCAGATATTGTTCGTTCATAAAGTTAAAATATCCAGAGTTTTCTGACGTTTCAGGGTTCTAGGATAACTAATACAATATTCACAAAAATAATATTTTTTCAAACAGCTCGTAATTGTGAACACACATTCGTGAAAAATGACTAAAATGGGTTCGATCAATTTCCACATGTGTAGTTGAAAATACACTTTCCAAAATTAGTTTGACACCTAACGAGTCCGCCCAAGAAATTAAATAGGACAAACGCAGCATAAAGTAGTTAGGACGAATGTAATTAGAAGGGAGATGTTCACTCTGTCGATAGACCTAGGCAATCTGATCTATATGTTCTTTGTTCAACGGTTTGTTATGGAGTGTAATAGGAGATCCCTTCATGTTTTGTAGATGACAAGACGTGTATTTCCATGTAAGCTGTATGTTTAGGACTGGATGTATAGGTGTTTAATGTCAGTGCTTCAGCTAAGTCTAATCTCTAACAGCAGTATCTTTTTAAATTTTAAATTTTGCCCCGAGGGGCGAGTTTATTGGGCAGCGCCACTCATCTTGTGAGTGAACATACCGCCATAGTGACAGTATTGGGCAGCGCCACTCATCCTGTGAGTTAACACACCGCCATAGTGACAGTATTGGGCAGTGCCACTCATCCTGTGAGTGGACACACCGCCATAGTGACAGTATTGGCAGCGCCACTCATCTTGTGAGTGAACATACCGCCATAGTGACAGTATTGGGCAGCGCCACTCATCCTGTGAGTGGACACACCGCTATAGTGACAGTATTGGGCAGCGCCACTCTCCGTGAGTGGACACACCGCCATAGTGACAGTATTGGGCAGCGCCACTCATCTTGTGAGTGAACACCGCCATAGTGACAGTATTGGGCAGCGCCACTCATCCTGTGAGTGGACACACCGGTATAGTGACAGTATTGGGCAGCGCCACTCATCCTGTGAGTGGACCACCGCTATATGCAGTATTGGGCAGCGCCACTCATCCTGTGAGTGGACACACCGCCATAGTGACAGTATTGGGCAGCGCCACTCATCTTGTGAGTGGACACACCGCCATAGTGACTGTATTGGGCAGCGCCACTCATCTTGTGAGTGGACACACCGCCATAGTGACAGTATTGGGCAGCGCCACTCATCCTGTGAGTGGACACACCGCCATAGTGACAGTATTGGGCAGCGCCACTCATCCTGTGAGTGAACACACCGCCATAGTGACAGTATTTGGGCAGCGCCACTCATCCTGTGAGTGGACACACCGCCATAGTGACAGTATTGGGCAGCGCCACTCATCCTGTGAGTGGACACACCGCCATAGTGACAGTATTGGGCAGCGCCACTCATCTTGTGAGTGGACACACCGCCATAGTGACTGTATTGGGCAGCGCCACTCATCTTGTGAGTGGACACACGCGCATAGTGACAGTATTGGGCAGCGCCACTCATCCTGTGAGTGACACACCGCCATAGTGACAGTATTGGGCAGCGCCACTCATCTTGTGAGTGGACACACACCATAGTGACAGTATTGGGCAGCGCCACTCATCTTGTGAGTGGACACACCGCCATAGTGACAGTATTGGGCAGCGCCACTCATCCTGTGAGTGAACACACCGCCATAGTGACAGTATTGGGCAGCGCCACTCATCCTGTGAGTGGACACACCGCCATAGTGACAGTATTGGGCAGCGCCACTCATCCTGTGAGTGGACACATCGCCATAGTGACAGTATTGGGCAGCGCCACTCATCTTGTGAGTGGACACCCCCATAGTGACTGTATTGGGCAGCGCCACTCATCTTGTGAGTGGACACACCGCCATAGTGACAGTATTGGGCAGCGCCACTCATCCTGTGAGTGAACACCGCCATAGTGACAGTATTGGGCAGCGCCACTCATCTGTGAGTGGACACACCGCCATAGTGACAGTATTGGGCAGCGTCACTCATCCTGTGAGTCGACACACCGCCATAGTGACAGTATTGGCAGCGCCACTCATCTTGTGAGTGGACACACCCCATAGTGACAGTATTGGGCAGCGCCACTCATCTTGTGAGTGGACACACCGCATAGTGACAGTATTGGGCAGCGCCACTCATCCTGTGAGTGAACACACCGCCATAGTGACAGTATTGGGCAGCGCCACTCATCTTGTGAGTGGACACACCGCCATATTGGCAGTATTGGGTCAGCGCCACTCATCCTGTGAGTGAACACACCGCCTAGTGACAGTATTGGGCAGCGCCACTCACCCTGTGAGTGAACACACCGCCATAGTGACAGTATTGGGCAGCGCCACTCATCCTGTGAGTGGACACACCGCCATAGTGACAGTATTGGGCAGCGCCACTCATCTTGTGAGTGGACACACCGCCATAGTGACAGTATTGGAGCGCCACTCATCCTGTGAGTGAACACACCGCCATAGTGACAGTATTGGGCAGCGCCACTCATCCTGTGAGTGAACACACCGCCATACCCGCCAAACACACACCGAAACTACGACGTTGCTACAACGTTCCAACAAGTTTTAACGCCTCCTAACCAGTTATAGCAACCAATATAGCAAGTTGTAACAACGTTCTAATACGTCCATAAACACGTTAAGCCAAGATGTAACAACTATATTACAAGTTGTAACAAGCAGAAAATAGAGACAGTTTCGGTTTGTGTTTCCAGGGTAGTGACAGTATTGGGCAGCGCCATCATCCTGTGAGTGAACACACCGCCATAGTGACAGTATTGGGCAGCGCCACTCATCTTGTGAGTGGACACACCGCCATAGTGACAGTATTGGGCAGCGCCACTCATCTGTGAGTGGACACACCGCCATAGTGACAGTATTGGGCAGCGCCACTCATCCTGTGAGTGGACACACCGCCATAGTGACTGTATTGGGCAGCGCCACTCATCTTGTGAGTGGACACACCGCCATAGTGACAGTATTGGGCAGCGCCACTCATCTTGTGAGTGGACACACCGCCATAGTGACAGTATTGGGCAGCGCCACTCATCCTGTGAGTGAACACACCGCCATAGCAGCATGTACAACACTCCCCAATAGGAAGAAAACCCGCTGGGTTGTTCATCCTGTCCGTGAATATGAAGATGCTGATTAGGATTTTTCCCAAGAAAAACGAAAAACAGGGAAGGGAAAAATTTACCGGTACACGAACAGCCTTGACACATATGTAACACATACAAACTTTGAACTACTTCTGCCCTAAACACACCATTAACCACCACTCCCCAAACAGAACTTCATAAAGGCCATTCAGTATAAACCACGAAACCACCATTTGCCACACACAAAAGGAATCACTGGTACCCAGACCTGGATAAAAAGGGATTGGGGGAGAGGGGGTTGGGAAGGATGGGGGGTGGACCAGTTTGCATGGGCCTACGAATTTGAAGGAGGCCTATTTAAATATAATTCCTTGCCATTATGTATAAATCGTTCTAGTTTTTTTATACTGTCGTGTTACATGTAAGCACTTTACATACACTATATATACATATTAGTGTATGTAAAGCTTCATTTTATATATATATATATATATATATATATATATATATATATATATATATATATATATATATATATATATATATATATATTATATGTCGTACCTAGTAGCCAGAACGCACTTCTCAGCCTACTATGCAAGGCCCGTTTTGCCTAATAAGCCAAGTTTTCGTGAATTAATTGTTTTTCGACTACCTAACCTACCTAACCTAACTTTTTCGGCTACCTAACCTATAAAGATAGGTTAGGTTAGGTTAGGTAGGGTTGGTTAGGTTCGGTCATATATCCGTTAATTTTAACTCCAATAAAATAAAACTGACCTCATACATAATGAAATGGGTAGCTTTATCATTTCAAAAGGAAAAAATTAGGGAAAATATATTAATTCATGAAAACTTGGCTTATTAGGCAAAACGGGCCTTGCATAGTAGGCTGAGAAGTGCGTTCTGGCTACTAGGTACGACATATATATATATATATATATATATATATATATATATACACTCGAGTATATAAATCATATGATTTAGCACTGATTACAAAAATACTTAATAAACAGTTTGAAATAGACCGTAATTTCCCACTAAAAGATCCTAATACCAGCTTGGTACGACCCAGCTGTTACCACACAATCCTGTAATCATAACCCCTCACTTCGGGCTCACCATAGCCCGTGCTGCTTGGAACTTTTAGTTCCGAGTAGTGAATCTTAAACAACAACAACATAACCCTTCAACAATATCTGGAAAATAAAAAATCTACTTAAATCTAGAACCACCACTCCAAAGCCAGGTTTTATTAAGCAATTTCATTCATAGATTTAAGAGCCAAAATGCTTCCAACACAAGGCCTAAACCCCATAGATTCCCCGGTACATAACTGTACCAACCTCTCCAGGGTACATCTCGTACCACGGCGTCTCAAACCCATTAAAAACCTCGAACCACCATCAGCAATTTAAAACACTTGTGTTTAAAAGTCTTTATGAACATCTAAGTGCTAAGAGCCATTGGCCCCGACAACCATTAACTCGCGGGGGCATATTATATATATATATATATATATATATATATATATATATATATATATATATATATATATATATATATATATATATATATATATATATGAAGAAAACAATTATGGTGGCTAAGTCGTCCATTGTGAGAGCAAGAGTATGTAAAAGATCTGTCGACTGGTATTTGAGGCACTTGTAAATGTTGATTATGGCGTAACGGGAGGGAGGGACAGGGATAGAGAGGAAGAGAGGTAGGGTAGGGAGGGGTGACGGGAGGAAGAGAGGTAGGGAAGGGTGAGGGAGGAAGCCAGGAAGGAGGACCAGATGAACAAAGGTGAAAGATTGGAGTAGATATGTATAGGGATGGAGTAGATATGTATAAAGATCGAGTAGATATGTATAAAGATCGAGTAGATATGTATAATGATCAAGTAGATATGTATAAGAATGGAGGAGCCAAGGCAGTGAACGAGGAGAGTAAGGAAAGATAAAGGGAAGAAAAAGACGATGCAGATATAGAGCCAGGTAGTAATAGCAGGCTCTATCCACCCTCTAAGGCTAGGCTCTATCCTCCATCCTCCCCCCCCCCCCACCTCCTCTTAAAGACTTCAGGGCGCGTCTCAAGAACTTCCACTTGATTACCTGGACTCAATAAGATTACATTTTTATCTCCCTAAGGATGCTTAAGCTGTCCAGCCTCCGACCCAACTGCTTAAC
The DNA here is from genome assembly GCF_040958095.1 of Procambarus clarkii. NCBI lineage: Eukaryota > Metazoa > Arthropoda > Malacostraca > Decapoda > Cambaridae > Procambarus > Procambarus clarkii. Next base: position 452,259 of record NW_027189192.1, read on the forward strand.
GTTCTAGTCTCTATGCAAGATGTGTTTGTTGGCCATGAAACGAGTCATAATAATAAACCTACGAACGCTCCAACAAGCACGCACACACGCACGCAAAAGAGTTTACATAAGAACGCAATTGCACTCACACACGTACGTATTCAATCACGCAATCACGAATGCATTTGCGTAAGCACTCATTAACCCGTACTGTACAGTTGCGACACACTTAGGAAATACAGTTTAATAATTTTTTTTATTAATGGGGGATAAAAAAAATGGGGCTTCAGAACATTATACCCAACCTACGTAAGACCATAACTGGAATACGCAGCCTCCCAAATTGCAGTTTCCATCTAAATAAAAAAAACTAGGAAAAGGCCCAAAATTAAGTGCATTCCAACACACGTCTCAGAACTACTGAAACTCTATTACACACACACTGGCTAAGTGAACTCAAGCTCATAAACGCTTAGAAGAAGAACAAAATGTGGTAACATGTTATCGCCCTTTTTTTAAAGCACCCTAAAAGATATCTTATACGTTGCTATCTGATAACGACGTTTAAGATACCTTAAGAGCATATGCAGAGTAGATAAGGCGGTTTAAAACATGTTTAAAACATGAAATTACAGGACCAAGGCACAAAGAGAAAGAAAGTGAAGCAATAGACGAGTTTCAGAAATGATCTTCTTGAGGTTATCTTGAGATGATTTCGGGGCTTTTAGTGTCCCCGCGGCCCGGTCCTCGACCAGGCCTCCACCCCCAGGAAGCAGCCCGTGACAGCTGACTAACTCCCAGGTACCTATTTACTGCTAGGTAACAGGGGCATTCAGGGTGAAAGAAACTTTGTCCATTTGTTTCTGCCTCGTGCGGGAATTGAACCCGCGCCACAGAATTACGAGTCCTGCGCGCTATCCACCAGGCTACGAGGCCCCTCCGATGATTGCTTGCAAAAAACAACAATTAAAAAAAAAGTACTGCAAATTGAATTACCTATAAGAAAAAATGGCCAATTGAGCTCAATAACTCGATTCAGCTGAAAATAATTCGAGAAATGTGTGGAATGAAAATCAATGCATTTAATCGTCTAAGGGTGAAGAGGCGGGGCTAGGGAGATTGAGCTCGACCCTGACGCCACATCGAAGTGTGTTCACATAGATAGAAATTGTCAAGATTTAATAGTGAGGACCAAAGAGCTATGCTTCATTACAAAATGCAATTCTCAAAATACTTGAAAAATCCTAGGGAGAAAAAATGCAAAATGAGGAATACAGGAGAGAGAGAGAGAGAGAGAGAGAGAGATAGAGAGATATAACATATCAATAAAGCCCTTTGAAGCCATATAGAAACACTACCAACAAAGAAAGTCATCTCCTAACAGCATCCCTTTTACATGATTAATTAACTGAAGGAAAAGATGCTGCGTCCCACCTCGACTCCTAAACTAATTATGGATATTTTTTCCCCCAGCGACCTGGGGGGGGGGGGGGAGCGGGTGATGATCAACTCATCATCAAACATCAACAAACCTGCCAACACAACTAACATGTGACGGATGCGACAGACAGATGCGATTTCTCACGAATTTCTCTCCCAGCTGAAGTTTGGAAGATGTGTACGAGTGTGTGTTAATTAAGTCAACTTTTAAAATAATGTTGATTCTTCGGATGTTGCAATTGCTGTGGCTAAGGGGAGATTTTTGTTGGTTTGTCATTCCTGTTGCTGCTTCTGCTGTTGGTGCTGCTGCTACTGCTGCTGCTGCTGCTGCTACTGCTGCTGCTGCTGCTGCTGCTTCTGCTGCTTCTGCTGCTGCTGCTGCCTCTTCTCTTATTGCTGCTGCTTCTGCTGCTGCTTCTGCTGCTGCTTCTGCTGCTGCTACTGCTGCTGTTGCTGCCTCTTCTCTTATTGCTGCTGCTTCTACTAGTCCTGATGCTGCTACAGCTGCAACGGAAAAAGTTGCAACGAAAATAGGCTAGCGGAATTGAACCTTACAACCCTGCATGACAAAAGCAACATAGGGGAAATGATCACAACATACAAAATACTGAGGGGGAGACTAGGAAACGCAAACGAGCCTTAGGAACACAAAGAAATACTCATGCCCTGAATGGATAATCAACAAGTGGAATGCATTAAAGGATGCTGTGGAAGCCACCTCCATCTACAACTTTGAAGTTTACATTCGACCAAACAAAAACAATTGAGAGTGAAAAATTTATAAATGCTAAAGGTACAACGAAGCTGGTAGACAGAGAGCTTGATCTACCTCCCTCTACCGTAGATACTGTTAGGTATGCACTGCTAGGTAAAGAAAGTATGTTGACCAGACCACACACTAGAAGGTGAAGGGACGACGACGTTTCGGTCCGTCCTGGACCATTCTCAAGTCAATTGAGCCACGTTACTTTAGCCACGTTATTGTGACTCATCTCCTGTGTAAGGAAAGTACATTTCCTCCCTGATGCCTAACCACTCCTCTCTCTCTTTCTCTCTCTCTCTCAAGCCATACACCCCCCTCACAGCCATCCTAGACACCTCCCTCCCCCTTCATAGCCATCATTTTCTCCCCTCCCCCTTCCCCCTATTCATCTTCCACTCCTAAAGCCATCCCCTCAGCCATCACACACACCCACGCAGCCATTGTCCACTTCCACAGTCATGCCTCGTACAACCATAACCTCCCCCTCCCCCCAACACCCCCCCCCCGAACACCTCCCCCCAACACCCCCCCCAACACCCCTCCCCTCAACACTCCTCCCCCCAACACCCCTCCCCCCAACACTCCTCCCCCCTACTAGGCCGTCCATCACCACAGGTTCGTGACGCTCTTGGATCCAATTCGTCTCACAACACCAATGACCCGCCTCTAACTGGCCCCGGATTCTGCTACACGAACGCCCACCCACAATCCTCTCCTCCCTCCTCTCCGGATTCTGGTACGTGAAAAGCCAGGGCTTATATCCGCCTTAGCCTCCGGATTCTGATGTAATAAAGCCCATACCTCCAGCCCCCCCCCCCACCCCACACATACACCCGGATTACTCTAGCTCGAACGCCCACCCATAGAGTCTACTAATCCCGGATTTAACATCTAAAATCCTCCGGTTTCTGGATTCTCTGCTATACGAACATAAACACACATAATGTCGACTTTAAAAATAAAAATTTACATACCCCGTCTAAATCAATCAACATTTACATCTTATTTTCTAAGATTATAAGGTTGTAGAAATACCTAAAACACACAGGACAGGTCCATAAAAGCTGTTCTGTGTATATATACTGTTGTGGGTCACTTTTGGAACTACTTTTGCGTTATATAAAAAAAAAATGATTGCTGAAATACTTTTTAAATTGTGTAACTAGCGTCAAAAGATTGTAACTTGCTAAGCTAAATTATTTTTTGGGGGAATGGGTATGGGGTCCACTACCATCTACAGGAATGGGTATGGAGTCCACTACCACCCACAGGAAAGGGTATAGGGTCCACTACCACCCACAGGAATGGGTATGGGGTCCATTACCACCCACAGGAATGGATATGGGGCCCACTACCACCCACAGGAATGGGTATGGGGTCCACTACCACCCACAGAAATGGGTATGGGGTCCATTACCACCCACAGGAATGGATATGGGGTCCACTACCACCCGCAGGAATGGGTATGGGGTCCACTACCACCCACAGGAATGGGTATGGGGTCCATTACCACCCACAGGAATGGGTATGGGGTCCATTACCACCCAAGGCAGCACCATTGTTTAGAAAAGACAACATCCTGTTGTGAAAAATACAACACCTGTTCTGAAAATACAGCGCCTGTCCTGGAAAATACAACGACCTTAAGAAAACACAACATTACCATTTAATTCATCTCGAGATTCGCACAAAATTCCTTCCAGAAATTCAACACATGAGAAAAATTAAAACAAAAAAATTGAAAGCGGAAAGTACAATCACTGAAGGATTGAACACTCCAGAAGAGACATGATTCAGACGTACGAGATACCAAGAGGCATAAACAACGGAGTCCAAGAAGAACACACACACACATGTACGTACGTACACCCTACAAACACAAACATATACACACAGACAAATACACCCACGCAAACAACAACAGTAATCGTAGGTTGGATTAGTTCTCCCTTTCCCAGCAATCATTCATAGGTAAGTACACACAGACACACGCACACACCTCCCCCACACACACCTACACACACACACACACCTACACACACACGCGCACACCGTCAAATGTAGATATGATAGAGCCCAGTAGGCTCAGAAATCTGTAAACCAGTTGACTGACAAATGAGAGGCGGGACCAAAGAGCCAGAGCTCAACCCCCGCAAACACAACTAAGTGAATTCAACTAGGTGAATACCCACACACCCACACACACACACACACACACACACACACACACCCACACACACACACACACATACACACACACACACACACACACACACACACACACCCCACACACACATACACACACACACACACACAAAACACACACATACACACACACACACACACACACACACACACACACACACACACATCCACACACACACACACACAACCACATACACACACACCACACACACACACACACACACACACACACACACACACACACACACAACCACACACACACACAACCACACACACACAACCACACACACACACACACACAACCACACACACACACTACACACACACATACACACACACACACACACACACACACACACACACACACACACACACACACACACACACACACACACACACACACCACACACACACACACACACACACACACCACACACACACACACACACACACACACACACACCCCACACACACACACAAAACCCACCCACCGTGGAATGCAACAACAGAATCCACCTATTATTCTTATGCAATTGCAATTATCTTTACATTATTATGATTGCATCCCGAAATTAGCGAAGGAAATAGTCACGACTGGGGCACCTCCTGCCCTCAGAGCGATAAGACCCTCGATAAATTGCCTCGAGCCTACAAGGGGGGAGTCCAACTCTAATCCTTGTTGCAGAACTGCAAATTAATTTCACTAAGATAAGGAATTCCGATACTTTTAGACAGGACGAAGGATCAATTCCCCCTGTCTTATAGACAGGGTGAATTATTTCCCCTCTCCTTCGTTTTATAGACGGAAGAATGATATTTTTAGATAAAATTTAGATGGAAAGAAATTCCCTCCCAGCAGTTAATCGACTGAGAGCTCATGAGAAAATATCTGACACTGACAATTCAACCACTGATAAACTAGTCAAATCCAAAAGGTACCTCCAAACATCCTAGTAAATCTAAAACCGCTACTTCCACTCCAAGATGGAGGAATACTTCAGTAGGTACCTACACTATCAACCCCTCTAAACGGGGCTGATAGTGTAGGTACCTACACTATCAGTGGGCTGATAGTGGGCTTGATAGTGGGCTTGAACGGCTTCTTCTGATTTTCTAATTAAGTGGATATTTTGCAAGTTACAGCCTGCATCTCTTATCTCGCTCTTCCTCTCTCTGTAATCAGTAGCAATCGTTGTTAGGATTCCTCTAGTAGTTACAACAAGTAGTTAGAGGTGATCACACACAGAGATCACACTAACGTGATGCATCAAATGAACCAATTCACAAAGTCGTAGCTCAGTCGATTAAGGCAGTGTCTGGGATGCTCGCGGACGTAGGTTCGAATCCTCGTCACGGCCCTTGTGGATTTGTTCAGTTAGGGGTGATGATGCCCGAGGCAGGCCATATAGGACTCCCACAGCGCCTTTGATGGGTCACCTCGGAGTTCCTCCCCATTCCCCATTAGACCTGGGATAGTGGGAGTGGGGGGTGGGAGTTTGGGGACAAATCCAACACGCTTTCTACCTAACCCTCTTTCGAACTCCAGCCGTTGTAATCCGCCAGACTGTTATGGTTAATCCACGCGGCATGGGTGATTTTTTTTTTAATCAACGGGCAGCCCCACTCACCCCCCCTCCGCGGGGGGGGGGGAGAGAATGGGGGTCCTGGGGGCGGGGGAGAGGGGGTGAGTGCATGTGATCTCAAGCGACGATTCCCGTGGCCTTGTGTGCGATAATGAGGTCTGGAAACTGTGTGTGTGTGTGTGTGTGTGTGTGTGTGTGTGTGTGTGTGTGTGTGTGTGTGTGTGTGTGTGTGTGTGTGTGTGTGTTCACCTAGTTGTGCTTGCGGAGGTTGAGCTCTGCTCTTTCGGCCCGCCTCTCAACCGTCAATCAACCAACTGTTACTAACTACAACTTCCCCCCCCCCCCGACACACACACGCACTCAGGAAGCAGCCCGTGACAGCTGACTAACTCCCAGGTACATATTTACTGCTAGGTAACAGGGGCATCAGGGGTGAAAAAACTCTGCCCATTGTGTTTCTGCATCACCAAGGGATCAAACCCGGACCCAAGGATTACGAGTCCAGAGCGCTGTCCACTCAGCCGCCAGCGCCACATGTGTGTAAGGATGACTGACAGGGTCAATAGAAACTGACCTAATCTATGTTCGATTGGGGCGCGCCAAACCCTTAACCCTATGTAAAGGAACTCCAGGAACATATGGGACTTCCTCCCCCAAAAAACCCATAGAAATGGTCACCAAAACTCCCAAATAATACCCAACTTCTATTACTTTGCGTCGGCCGTATATTCCCTCAAAAAAATCCTACTGGAGGAGTGAGAAACATGAGAGATTTTTCAAAATATTTCTCACCTGCGGTTCCCTTTCACACATTCCACTCCCTCGGGGCCTGCAGGTGGGTCCTAAAATACTCCTTGTGATGAGAGCTTGAGTAATCTCTAGGATTACTCAATAATCCTAAAGATTATTCGGGTCTGGTAATTAGGACACTCAAGGTGGCTTGATTACCCTTAAACCAGGGGGTTTATTGACGCTTTTCTGGGGAGGTTTCTGGGAGGTTTCAGGGGGAAGGAAGGAAGGAATCATCAGGGGGAAATCGCCAAGCCATTACGACTATATAGCAGGGGTTTCAGGGGGTTAGTTTTATATCTTCTATTATAACTAACGAATGCATTAATAATCCCCATTAAAAGCTAATAAAAATTGCCATTAACAGGAGATAGAAACTAATGGCATTCACCATTAGGAAAAAAATAATAAATAAATAGTTGACCAGACTACACACTAGAAGGTCTTGAAAGGACGACGACGTTTCGGTCCGTCCTGGACCATTCTCAAGTCCATTGTCTTGACAATCGACTTGAGAATGGTCCATTCGTCCCTTCAACTTCTAGTATGTGGTCTGGTCAATTTACTTTAGCCACGTTATTGTGACTCATCGCCTGCAATAAAGAAATACAAACAGATGATGATGATAACCAACCCGGAGATAAATCCCAGCATCAGGTATTCATCAAAGATGTGATAGCATTCACACTATTGGCAGAACTTTTATTATTTTATGATTATTATTTTCTACCACAGACGTGGCCACACATTTACAATGCTAACCAGCATATATAGATTTTCTTCTGTCCTTCATGGACAGGGTTAGAGATGTGTTAAACATATAGTTCAAGGGTTTATTGAACAATCAACCACAGAAGGTGATTCGGTGCTTTTAAAATGCTAAGCTAACCTACATACGTAAATACATAGATACACAGATTTACGTATGCCCTACATAAAGTGTTCAATGTGTCTTTTACATAGTGGCATTAATGTGCATTTACAAAGGTGAAATGTAATTATGATCAGCTTCCGTATATGCTTTATACACATACACACACACATATATACATACATATATACACACACATGCATTCACATACATTTGTCTCTTTTACTCAGACAGAGTGAGATAGCTGATAAAGAAACTTGTGTGCAATTAAGCACTTAATCACTGAAGGTGATTAAGGTGTTTTTACAAGCTCAGGTTATATAGTTACATCACATACATACATTGTATAATTGATACATTACATGGACAATCTTGGGTACAAGTCCAATATATCATCAAGTGTTCCAGTACTCATATAGTAACTACAGAGTTCAGCATACCTTAGCCCAGGAGGGCGAAAGTCAGTCAGTATGGGACATTCTACAATATAATGTTCAAGAGAGTGCATGTTTTCTCTTTCACAAAGTTGACACATTGTGTACTCGACATTTGGGATTTTGAGAAAGCTGCCAGATACGTCTATATCCCAGGCGTATTCTGGCCACTATAACATCACATTGCAGAACTCTTGCTTTATTAGTTCAAAATGTGAACATCTCCTCACGATATCTATCATAATATTTAATGCTACAACTTTCAGGTCTTTGTGAATTTGTTTGGTCAGTAAAATTTTCATTAGATATTTTTGTAAGTATTCTCTTTGTCACTGCTAATGAAACTCCCATATCAATATCTTCTTCTGGTTTTCTACAGGTTATCTTTGCAAGCATATCAACAGTGTCATGTTTTGAGATACCAACATGCACAAGGAAGTGATGTGGTGGAGGCTGACTCCATACACAGTTTTATATGTAGATATGATAGAGCCCAGTAGGCTCAGGAACCTGTTCACCAGTTGATTGACAGTTGAGAGGCGGGACCAAAGAGCCAAAGCTCAACCCCTCCAAGCACCACTAGGTGAGTACACACACACACACTTTTTGGGCCACGCCCAGCCCCTGAGGTGGGTCACGCCCAGCCCCTGAGGTGGGCCACGCCCAGCCCCTGAGGTGGGCCACGCCCAGCCCCTGAGGTGGGCCACGCCCAGCCCCTGAGGTGGGCCACGCCCAGCCCCTGAGGTGGGCCACGCCCAGCCCCTGAGGTGGGCCACGCCCAGCCCCTGAGGTGGGCCACGCCCAGCCCCTGAGGTGGGCCACGCCCAGCCCCTGAGGTGGGCCACGCCCAGCCCCTGAGGTGGGCCACGCCCAGCTCCTGAGGTGGGCCACGCCCAGCCCCTGAGGTGGGCCACGCCCAGCCCCTGAGGTGGGCCACGCCCAGCCCCTGTGGTGGGCCACGCCCAGCCCCTGAGGTGGGCCACGCCCAGCCCCTGAGGTGGGCCACGCCCAACCCCTGAGGTGGGCCACGCCCAGCCCCTGAGGTGGGCCACGCCCAACCCCTGAGGTGGGCCACGCCCAACCCCTGAGGTGGGCCACGCCCAGCCCCTGAGGTGGGCCACGCCCAGCCCCTGAGGTGGGCCACGCCCAGCCCCTGAGGTGGGCCACGCCCAGCCCCTGAGGTGGGCCACGCCCAGCCCCTGAGGTGGGCCACGCCCAGCCCCTGAGGTGGGCCACGCCCAGCCCCTGAGGTGGGCCACGCCCAGCCCCTGAGGTGGGCCACGCCCAGCCCCTGAGGTGGGCCACGCCCAGCCCCTGAGGTGGGCCACGCCCAGCCCCTGAGGTGGGCCACGCCCAGCCCCTGAGGTGGGCCACGCCCAGCCCCTGAGGTGGGCCACGCCCAGCCCCTGAGGTGGGCCACGCCCAGCCCCTGAGGTGGGCCACGCCCAGCCCCTGAGGTGGGTCACGCCCATCCCCTGAGGTGGGCCACGCCCATCCCCTGAGGTGGGCCACGCCCATCCCCTGAGGTGGGTCACGCCCATCCCCTGAGGTGGGTCACGCCCATCCCCTGAGGTGGGTCACGCCCATCCCCTGAGGTGGGTCACGCCCATCCCCTGAGGTGGGTCACGCCCATCCCCTGAGGTGGGCCACACCCAGCCCCTGAGGTGGGCCACACCCAGCCCCTGAGGTGGGCCACACCCAGCCCCTGAAGTGGGTCACACTCAACCCCTTCACGTCGTCTCCGACTCCTCCTGCTGGGCTTCGCAAAGTTAACTTTCCCATCGTCCAAATATCTTCCTTACACATGGTGGAATCTGAGGAGTTTGGGAGCCTGTCAACCATCCCAATGTCCTCACGAAGTAAGAATTTTGCACATTATTTACCTCCTAGAGGGTCAGTTCCCTGTCCCTACAGTCATATTAGCATATCTTATCTTGCCACAACTCCCGCTTTTCATGACACACATAGATTATGCCACATACAATGCTGAGGACAATCAGGCACTTCAGTAGTTGAAGCAGCACTCTAAATGTCGTCATTACCATTGTTTTCAGCCTCGAGCGGTGGTTATTCCCCTCCGTATTCTCCACATATTCTACATCAAAGCACCTCTCTGCCCTTCCAGGTGTAGTATCTTCCAACAGCTCCCCATAGACGGTCCCGTTGCGGAGACGCATTTTACTTCTTATAGAAAAGAAATCTATACAAGCTATAGATATATCTTATCTCTACAAGAAAAGAATTAATTAATAATCTTCCGTGGTGACCCTGCCTCTACAGTGTTATATCAGGGATCATGGTAACTTAGTTAGGTTGGATATATATGGAGAGACGAAGGACAACACCCCAGGAAGCGTGTGAGTGTTAACATCTGGTACAAGTATAATGAAGATAAGTGTTGATAGTGACATGATAGTATTATAGTGTGATAGTGACATAGTACACGGCCCTTGTGGATTTGTTCATTTAGTGACAGTATTATAATGGGATTGTGACATATCAGGTATTATTACATACGCTTTCTGGCCGTCGGACGCAATAGGTTAGGTTAGGTACGGTTGGGTTAGGTTAGGCGGGTTGCTTGGGTTGGTACCTTTCCGGTCAGGTTAAAAGGTTGATTTTTTTACGGAGTGACATAACCAAGAGAGAGACTCAACAACTGGTAAATATTGACACGAAACCCATACATCTTAAGAAGAAAGGAAGGGAGGGAAATATCAGGGGGGAAAGCGTCAAGCCATTACGACTATATAGCACTGGGAAGGGGGTCAGGATAAGGATTTGGGATGGGACCGGGGAAAGGAATGGTGCCCAACCACTTGTGGACAGTCCGGGGGGATTGAACGCCGACCTGCATGAAGCCAGACCGTCGCTCTATCCCTTGTTTGATCATAGCAAATCATTACGGGTCGTAATATATTCTTGATATCTCATGTTTTCATGTCTGTCATTTACATCAGTTTTTATGTTCAAGAATTCGCGTTAAAATATGTTTGAATTGACTCCATAATGTTTGCATGTTGTGTTGTTAAATGTTAGTAAGGGGTGGTAGTGGGGATGGTGGTACTGGTAGAGATGGGTGTACTGGTAGAAATGGTGCTACTGGTAGAGATGGTGGTACTAGTAGAGATGGTGGTACTGGTGGCGATGGTGGTACTGGTGGCGATGGTGGTACTAGTAGAGATGGTGGTACTGGTGGCGATGGTGGTACTGGTGGCGATGGTGGTACTAGTAGAGATGGTGGTACTAGTAGAGATGGTGGTACTGGTAGAAATGGTGCTTCTGGTAGAGATGGTGGTACTAGTAGAGATGGTGGTACTGGTGGCGATGGTGGTACTGGTGGCGATGGTGGTACTGGTGGCGATGGTGGTACTAGTAGAGATGGTGGTACTAGTAGAGATGGTGGTACTGGTAGAAATGGTGGTACTAGTAGAGATGGTGGTACTGGTAGAGATGGTGGTACTAGTAGAGATGGTGGTACTAGTAGAGATGGTGGTACTGGTGGCGATGGTGGTACTGGTGGCGATGGTGTACTAGTAGAGATGGTGGTACTGGTAGAGATGGTGGTACTGGTGGCGATGGTGGTACTGGTGGCGATGGTGGTACTAGTAGAGATGGTGGTACTAGTAGAGATGGTGGTACTGGTGGCGATGGTGGTACTAGTAGAGATGGTGGTACTGGTGGCGATGGTGGTACTAGTAGAGATGGTGGTACTGGTGGCGATGGTGGTACTAGTAGAGATGGTGGTACTAGTAGAGATGGTGGTACTGGTGGCGATGGTGGTACTAGTAGAGATGGTGGTACTGGTGGCGATGGTGGTACTAGTAGAGATGGTGGTACTGGTAGAGATGGTGGTACTAGTAGAGATGGTGGTACTGGTAGAGATGGTGGTACTGGTGACTATGGTAGTGATGGTAACGAATATGGTAGTGCAGGTAATCCAGCCGAGAGGTATAGTATAGTATCCAAACATCTTCCCACCCCCTTTTATTTCCTTCCTCTCACCCCTTTATCCCCCCCTTCCCCCCTTCTTCTCAAGACCCCTCCACACATACGCCACCGCCTTTGAGGAGCAAGGAAGCGTAAAGCTCGTCTTGTCATCCTCGATAATAATGCCAAAATTATTGTACCTCCTCCTCCCCCCTGTCAACCACGAAAAGGTAAACACGCGAGTCTCACAAACCATCACTCAGGGAAGGGGAGAGGAAAGGGGGTGGAAAAGGCAACAGTATCCCGTCCCAAGGTTTATGATCAGGAAGCGATAGACAGTGAAAAAGATCGATTCGCTTGTGTGGGAATGATGCTGCTTGCTGCTCCGTAAGGAGGAGATGAAAGAGAGGGAAGGAAGGAGGCTGCGAAGGTATGGGAGAGAAGATGAGGTAAGGGAAGGGAAGGGAAGGTAAAGAGAGAGTATAAAGAAAAGCTTGTGAGAAATAGATGGGAAGGGAGATCATTCACCAGGCATCCTGGGTTGACGATCTGATCAACCAGGCTGTTGGACGACACTGAGGTCATCCCGTGTCCCCTTTGAAGGTTCCTAAATTCCTTCATTAATGGCGAAAGACATCAATTAGAGAGAATTTTGTTTTGTGTATTGAGAGAGGAGAGGTGTTTGGTCCCTGGTGTTTATAGAATTGTCTCCTGGAGCATCTATATTCTTTCCAGTGGAGCTGTTTTACACAGCCAGTGGAGCTGTTTTACACAGCCAGTGGCTGCTTTTCAGTCAGTGGAGCTGTTTTACACAGCCAGTGGCTGTTTTTCAGTCAGTGGAGCTGTTTTACACAGCAAGTGGCTGTTTTACACAGCCAATGGCTGTATTACACAGTCAGTGAAGCTGTTTTACACAGCCAGTGGCTGTTTTACACAACCAGTGGCTGTTTTACACAGCTAGCAGCTGTTTTACACAGCCAGTGGCTGTTTTACACAGCCAGTGGAGCTGTTTTACACAGCCAGTGGAGCTGTTTTACACAGCCAGTGGAGCTGTTTTACACAGCCAGTGGAGCTGTTTTACACAGCCAGTGGAGCTGTTTTACACAGCCAGTGGAGCTGTTTTACACAGCCAGTGGCTGTTTTTCACAGTCAGTGGCGCTGTTTTTCACAGCCAATGGCTGTTTTTCACAGCCATTGGCTGTTGTACACATCTTGTGGGACTATTTTACACAGCCTGCCATGCCTCCCGAATTTGTGAGTGCATGGTACCACTCCATCTAACATTTCCCAGGTATAAACTACACTTCATGACCCCTGCCTGGAGCCCTGTGGTGTATAGGTTTGTGGAGGCTGGTTAACATTTCCCAGGTATAAACTACACTTCATGACCCCTGCCTGGAGCCCTGTGGTGTATAGGTTTGTGGAGGCTGGTTAACATTTCCCAGGTATAAACTACACTTCATGACCCCTGCCTGGAGCCCTGTGGTGTATAGGTTTGTGGAGGCTGGTTAACATTTCCCAGGTATAAACTACACTTCATGACCCCTGCCTGGAGCCCTGTGGTGTATAGGTTTGTGGAGGCTGGTTAACATTTCCCAGGTATAAACTACACTTCATGACCCCTGCCTGGAGTCCTGTGGTGTATAGGTTTGTGGAGGCTGGTTAACATTTCCCAGGTATAAACTACACTTCATGACCCCTGCCTGGAGCCCTGTGGTGTATAGGTTTGTGGAGGCTGGTTAACATTTCCCAGGTATAAACTACACTTCATGACCCCTGCCTGGAGCCCTGTGGTGTATAGGTTTGTGGAGGCTGGTTAACATTTCCCAGGTATAAACTACACTTCATGACCCCTGCCTGGAGCCCTGTGGTGTATAGGTTTGTGGAGGCTGGTTAACATTTCCCAGGTATAAACTACACTTCATGACCCCTGCCTGGAGCCCTGTGGTGTATAGGTTTGTGGAGGCTGGTTAACATTTCCCAGGTATAAACTACACTTCATGACCCCTGCCTGGAGCCCTGTGGTGTATAGGTTTGTGGAGGCTGGTTAACATTTCCCAGGTATAAACTACCCTTCATGACCCCTGCCTGGAGCCCTGTGGTGTATAGGTTTGTGGAGGCTGGTTAACATTTCCCAGGTATAAACTACACTTCATGACCCCTGCCTGGAGCCCTGTGGTGTATAGGTTTGTGGAGGCTGGTTAACATTTCCCAGGTATAAACTACACTTCATGACCCCTGCCTGGAGCCCTGTGGTGTATAGGTTTGTGGAGGCTGGTTAACATTTCCCAGGTATAAACTACACTTCATGACCCCTGCCTGGAGCCCTGTGGTGTATAGGTTTGTGGAGGCTGGTTAACATTTCCCAGGTATAAACTACACTTCATGACCCCTGCCTGGAGCCCTGTGGTGTATAGGTTTGTGGAGGCTGGTTAACATTTCCCAGGTATAAACTACACTTCATGACCCCTGCCTGGAGCCCTGTGGTGTATAGGTTTGTGGAGGCTGGTTAACATTTCCCAGGTATAAACTACACTTCATGACCCCTGCCTGGAGCCCTGTGGTGTATAGGTTTGTGGAGGCTGGTTAACATTTCCCAGGTATAAACTACACTTCATGACCCCTGCCTGGAGCCCTGTGGTGTATAGGTTTGTGGAGGCTGGTTAACATTTCCCAGGTATAAACTACACTTCATGACCCCTGCCTGGAGCCCTGTGGTGTATAGGTTTGTGGAGGCTGGTTAACATTTCCCAGGTATAAACTACACTTCATGACCCCTGCCTGGAGCCCTGTGGTGTATAGGTTTGTGGAGGCTGGTTAACATTCCCAGGTATAAACTACACTTCATGACCCCTGCCTGGAGCCCTGTGGTGTATAGGTTTGTGGAGGCTGGTTAACATTTCCCAGGTATAAACTACACTTCATGACCCCTGCCTGGAGCCCTGTGGTGTATAGGTTTGTGGAGGCTGGTTAACATTTCCCAGGTATAAACTACACTTCATGACCCCTGCCTGGAGCCCTGTGGTGTATAGGTTTTGTGGAGGCTGGTTAACATTTCCCAGGTATAAACTACACTTCATGACCCCTGCCTGGAGCCCTGTGGTGTATAGGTTTGTGGAGGCTGGTTAACATTTCCCAGGTATAAACTACTCTTCATGACCCCTGCCTGGAGCCCTGTGGTGTATAGGTTTGTGGAGGCTGGTTAACATTTCCCAGGTATAAACTACACTTCATGACCCCTGCCTGGAGCCCTGTGGTGTATAGGTTTGTGGAGGCTGGTTAACATTTCCCAGGTATAAACTACACTTCATGACCCCTGCCTGGAGCCCTGTGGTGTATAGGTTTGTGGAGGCTGGTTAACATTTTCCCAGGTATAAACTACACTTCATGACCCCTGCCTGGAGCCCTGTGGTGTATAGGTTTGTGGAGGCTGGTTAACATTTCCCAGGTATAAACTACACTTCATGACCCCTGCCTGGAGCCCTGTGGTGTATAGGTTTGTGGAGGCTGGTTAACATTTCCCAGGTATAAACTACACTTCATGACCCCTGCCTGGAGCCCTGTGGTGTATAGGTTTGTGGAGGCTGGTTAACATTTCCCAGGTATAAACTACACTTCATGACCCCTGCCTGGAGCCCTGTGGTGTATAGGTTTGTGGAGGCTGGTTAACATTTCCCAGGTATAAACTACACTTCATGACCCTTGCCTGGAGCCCTGTGGTGTATAGGTTTGTGGAGGCTGGTTAACATTTCCCAGGTATAAACTACACTTCATGACCCCTGCCTGGAGCCCTGTGGTGTATAGGTTTGTGGAGGCTGGTTAACATTTCCCAGGTATAAACTACACTTCATGACCCCTGCCTGGAGCCCTGTGGTGTATAGGTTTGTGGAGGCTGGTTAACATTTCCCAGGTATAAACTACACTTCATGACCCCTGCCTGGAGCCCTGTGGTGTATAGGTTTGTGGAGGCTGGTTAACATTTCCCAGGTATAAACTACACTTCATGACCCCTGCCTGGAGCCCTGTGGTGTATAGGTTTGTGGAGGCTGGTTAACATTTCCCAGGTATAAACTACACTTCATGACCCCTGCCTGGAGCCCCTGTGGTGTATAGGTTTGTGGAGGCTGGTTAACATTTCCCAGGTATAAACTACACTTCATGACCCCTGCCTGGAGCCCTGTGGTGTATAGGTTTGTGGAGGCTGGTTAACATTTCCCAGGTATAAACTACACTTCATGACCCCTGCCTGGAGCCCTGTGGTGTATAGGTTTGTGGAGGCTGGTTAGGGGACCAGAAACTGGGGAGAGGTTCGAGTGAAAAGGACGAGTTAGTGCCTAATCGTTTCAGTAGTTTACATGCCAGCAACTCCGGGGTAGTAGGGGGTTTAAGGTGTTTATAATACGTCTATTTGCCTTGTTGAACATGTTGCTATTCAATTGGGCTGTTTCCACTGTCAAGGTCTTTGTCGACTCTGGCTTTAAAGTTGTGGATGGAGGTGGCTTCTACAACGTCTTCTTTTTAAGAGTTTTTTCGTATTTGTTGACTGTGTTGTACAGGGTGAGGTGGTGGTGGATGAGTCCTGGAGTGTGGTGGTAGTGGTGGTGGTGGTGGTGGTTGATGAATCCTGGAGTGTAGTGGAGATGGTGGTGGATGAGTCCTAGAGTGTGGTGGTGGTGGATGAGCTCTGGATGTAGTGGTGGTGGTAGTGGATGAGTTCTAGAGCGTGGTGGTGGTGGACGAGTCCTATAGTGTGGATGTAGTGATGGTGGATGAACAAACAGGCAATATTTTACCTTCATTACTTTTCATCATAATAACCATAGTTTACTATAACTCGACATTATAACACTCGCCTCTTTTCTCCGAATTAAATATAGCAAAAATTACTAAAGTGCATAATTTATAATATTTTTCCTTCCCTCGTGCCTGTTCTCCTTGTTCATTAATGTTCAGATATAACAAAGTGTTCAATAAAGCATGGGGGGGGGGGTGATGGGGGGGGATGGGGGTTATGGGGGGATGGGGGTTATGGGGGGGCGGTCTCAGGAACAAAGACCTATCGTTCAGGTCAAGATCCTTCCTCCCCAGATATCGAGATATCGAGATATCGAGACGAGAAAACCCAATTCCCCACGAGTGGACCCAATTCCTCGCTTCCCAAAGCCTTGAAAACCCAAATCTTCAACCTATTTCGACCAAATAAAGTACCTATCTGTTTCCTTAACTAAAACCCTACATCCTTGTATCTACAGCGTAATCAAGCAGACAGCTTCATGTCTGCTTGATTACGCGTCTGCTGATCTGCTTGCTTGTTTAATCCTAATTTGTTTTGTTTTCGTACGTGGGTGTGACTCTTGTTAGCAGGTTGAGTGAGAGCTTTTTCTTCCTCGTAGCTTATGGTAATCCTTACCTTACTAGTTTTCCCAGGAATACTACTCTGTAATGGGACAGGTGCCAAGTCAATCCTCCCTGGCCAGGACTCGAACCGGGACTAAAATCACTTCCGAGGGTATAGTGTTATTACGCCCACTACCTAGGGACCTGCCTATTTATATTATATATATATATATATATATATATATATATATATATATATATATATATATATATATATATATATTATATATATATATATATATTATTTATATATATATATATATATATATATATATATATATATATTGGTGTATACTGGCAGCAGGTTTTCTTTCAAACATGTTTCATTGAATATGACCGCATATTCTGTATTTATTATTTTTTGGGTGTTCTCAATGCTTATATTCGTCGAGCGCTTACCCACTGCTCTGAATGGAGCAACGTGAGTAGAGAGTTTGAAAGAGTAACTCAGGTATTGGTGAACAACGGATATAGCAACGCGGAAATAAACGCTGCTATAAGAAGACACTTGGACCGTTGGTATAATTCAGAACCTAGAACAGAAACCACAACACCCCCAATAAAATTATATTACAAATCAACCATGCACAGTGAACATATAAAAGAGGAAAGAATAATGAAAGAAATAATCCGTAAAGGAGTAAAAAGCACTACTCCTAACCAAAACATAAACCTGATAATATTCTACAAAACCAAGAAGACTTCCGAACTCCTTATCAAAAACAGCCCGAAGCCGACGGAGAACCCTCTACAGCAGTCAAGC
This sequence comes from Procambarus clarkii, assembly GCF_040958095.1. Classification (NCBI taxonomy): domain Eukaryota; kingdom Metazoa; phylum Arthropoda; class Malacostraca; order Decapoda; family Cambaridae; genus Procambarus; species Procambarus clarkii. The sequence goes on from NW_027189192.1 coordinate 470,413, forward strand.
GTTGTATACATGTACACTTGCCCCCACGAAGGATGTAACCTTCAATGTAAGTACATAGGTATGACGTCGACCAAGCTGACGAGGCGTTTGACATGCCATCTTCAATCTGGTGCCTCCTAGGAATCACATGAGACAAGCCCATGACATTACTCTAACAAGAGAAATGTTGAACAAGAATACTTGCATAATAGACAAAACCCAAGATTCAAGAAGATTACAAATTCTTGAGGCAATTCACATAAGAATAGAGCGACCTACCATGAACACCCAAATCACGGAACTATTTACTCTACCCACCATGAGAGTAAGGACAAGACAAGAACATATCGATGCCAACACAGAAGACAATGTCCAACATAACAGGCCAATTACACTGGATTAATCTTTGTGTTTAGGATAGGAGATGCCTCGTATGGGCCAATAAGCCTTCTGCAGCCCCTATGTTTATCCCTTATGTATCCCCCCCATGTTTTTACCTTCATTGTATTATCACCTGACCTAATGCGGGTATAAAATCAACTAGTATTGTAAGATCTGTTCACTTGAGAATGAACCATGGAGGTTCGAAACGTCGTGCAAATTATACAAATAAGTGTAATACACTCTATAGTAAATCACTTCTTTTCTTCACCTTAAAAGTACGAAAATGAGTTTTGGAGAACTCCTATTCCAATTAAGCCCTGATGCTAAGAAAATAGTTAGAGGGATAGAAGCCCTAAACCAAAAAATAATAAATACAGAATATGCGGTCATATTCAATGAAAAATATATATATATATATATATATATATATATATATATATTATATATATATACACACACCACACACACACGTACTTACCTAAGATATCTGTCTATTTATCTAATTACCTGCTTGGATAATTTTTTACCTCCTAGCATGTGGATTTCTCTAACTACCCGTTTGTCTGGTATTTCAATTGTTTCTGTTCTCATCTTGTTGGGCTTGCGAGGGGTTGAGCTTTGGCTCTTGGGTCCCACCTCTGAAGGGAGATGTGTTGTGAGGTGGAGAGAGAGTTTAACGAGTATAGGTGACTATTAAAGACAATTAATTACTATGCCACTCTGCACTTATGTGTCAAGTTTTAGCACACACATTCATCCCTCATTTGGTTGGAGACAGGTTGAAGGATTACTAGATATCATTGATAGATAATGGCCTATGGAGACAAATACATAATATACCTGGTATGTATTATGTATATACGAGAGAAGGGTGGTAAGGTGTGTGTGTGTGTGAATGAGCAGTGGGAGGTGTAGGCGACGGGGCAGGCTGTTATTGTTGGCATAAATATGGTGTAATGTTAACTCTAGTGAGGAGTTCACTCGCTGCCACTTACGGGCTATTCATGCCCGTGCCACCTTTTAGGTGGCTTAATCTTCATCAATCAATCAATCTTGCCAGGGGCACACAATCACCGCTCCTGTGCCAGGTAAGTCCACTACGGGCTCACCATAGCCCGTGCTACTTGCCCCGCTCCTGTGCCAGGTAAGTTATGGGCTCACCATAGCCCGTGCTACTTGGAACTTTATGTTCCCAGTAGCTGAATCTAAAACAACAACCCAGCTCGCCGGGTCGAGGTGGGCTCGTAGCTCGACATGACTTCTGAGTTATATTTTTCAACAGCATAATTGTTAGTTTACAAAAAAACTTATTGTTGTTCGGCTAACTTGTTAAAATTATTGAACACCTCTTTTTTTAACACTTAAAACCTACTTAAGATTTCGTAACACTTAAGGATAGGTCTTTGAGGCGATATCGGCTATAGTTCGACCTATGGAGAGACGATTATCTCTTCTATAGTCTCTTCTTCTCGTCTCTTCTATAGAGGAGACGATTGGGAACAACATATTTACGAATCGAGTACAAGTCTATTCACTAAATAACGATATATGTGCACCAGACCACACACTAGAACTGATGAGTGTGCCCAAGAAAATGGTCTTAAGGACCTAATGACCATCTTTGGATTGCCTAAGAGTACACCGAGAGCAGCAATATATGGCCAGAAATGAAGCAAAACAATTAATAGACCAGAAACTATTCAATTTCCAGTAACTATTCTATTTATTACCGTCGTGATAGGTATCGCAAGTCTGTAGGTCAAATTAAGCTACTGAGTTCGACTATCTACAGCGGTACGCATCTTCGTATATGTGTACGCACTTTCGTGTGGTTACTCACCTATTTGTGCTTGCAGGATCGAACACCTGACTCTTGGATCCCGCCTTTCCAGCCATCGATTGTTTACAGCAATGACTCCTGTCCCATTTCCCTATCATACCTAGTTTTAAAAGTATGAATAGAGTTTGCTTCCATAATCTGTTCCCCAAGTGCATTCCATTTTTCCACTACTCTCACGCTAAAAGAAAACTTCCTAACATCTCTGTGACTCATCTGAGTTTCCAGTTTCCACCCATGTCCTCTCGTTCTGTTATTATTACGTGTGAACATTTCATCTATTTCCACTTTGTCAATTTCCCTGAGTATTTTACATGTCCCTATCATATCTCCTCTCTCCCTTCTTTTCTCTAGCGTCGTAAGGTTCAGTTCCTTCAGACGCTCTTCATACCCCATCCTTCGTAACTCTGGGACAAGCCTCGTCGCAAATCTCTGAACCTTCTCCAGTTTCCTTATGTGTTTCTTCAGGTGGGGGCTCCATGTGTGTGTGTGTGTGTGTGTGTTTGGTGGGTTTATCTAGCAGTGATTGGAACCCCCCTCACCCCTACCCTCTTTCCTATTAGCCAATCCCCCCCACCCAGCCTCGAGACACCACTAATCTTCAGCAATAACCCCAATGAGCAATAACACGGATGGAGCACAACATGTTCCTCACCATATGTGGGAATTTGGCCATCACCCACACTGCTGGACCATTCATGAGGCCTCGGCCCGCCAATAGATCCGGAGCTATTTATTACGAAATTCTTTACGAACCTCTTGCACGCAATGGACCAAATAACAGACTTCGTTCGCCATGGCGGGATCGATGTTTCATTTATAATTGTTGCTGCCGCTAATTGTAACGGGCTATGACGGGGGAAATTACATAATGGAAATGAATTGTGGTGTGTGTGTGTGTGTGTGTGTGTGTGGTGTGTGTGTGTGTGTGTGTGTGTGTGTGTGTGTGTGTGCGCGTGCGCGTGTGTGTGTGTGTGTGTGTGTGTGTGTGTGTGTGTGTGTGTGTGTGTGTGTGTGTAAACAGGGAGAAGATAGACGTGGATCATAGACACCACCTCTGGGGATGTTGTGTTGTTGGTACACATGCACACACACACACACACACACACACACACACACAGTTGCCCGAACGAAGATAAAATAAACAACTACAAATTTTCTACCTCGGCTTCCAGAAAGCCAAGGCCAATAGCCAGACATTACATTAGATACGAACAATAGCTCCTCTTTCAGCCGTACAATCGACGACAACTAACGCAACAATCGGCCAGACAGGAACAATCAAAGCAGCATTTTTTTTTTTTAGCAATCATGGTTGTTAGCGTGACGCAGTTCGTGGTCTTAATGTCTTAATGAAAGTCTTAATAATATAGTCTTAAAAAGCCTTAAAGTCTTAAAGTCCTTAAGTCTTAAGTCTTAAGTCTTGTCTTAAAAGTCTTAAAAGTCTTAAAGTCTTAATAATAAAGTCTTAAATTAATAAAGTCTGAATAAAAGACTTGAGACAAAGGAAGGCTGACGTTTCGTGATGGTTTGTGACGTCTTTCCTGTAGGACTAACGGAAGTGGACGGTTGTTAGCAGGTAGTTTGGGATCATTGCTGGATTCCTATTAACATGTGCAATTGGTAATTTGTTTTCCTTACGAGGTTTTAATAGGGAGAGAATAGGAGGAAGAGAGGGGGGGGGGGGGGGGGGGGAGGGGGGGAGGGGGGGAGGAGGGAAGTGGGTGTGTGGAAGGTGGGGGAGAGAATGTACATGGGAGATTGGTCAAAGGAAGAGGAATGTCCTCTTCAATGTCCTCATTCCTCTTCAAAGGAAGAGGAATGTCCAGGTTTAAATGTTAAATTTTGCCCCGAGGGGCGAGTTTATTGGGCAGCGTCCACTCATCCTGTGAGTGGACACACCGCCATAGTGACAGTATTGGGGCAGCGCCACTCATCCTGCGAGTGGACACACCGCCATAGTGACAGTATTGGGCAGCGCCACTCATCCTGCG
>NW_027189192.1:475106-552155 GCF_040958095.1 Procambarus clarkii
CTGGGAGGTGACCTAGGATGTGACCTGGGAGGTGAGACTACCTGGGAGGCTAGTACGTTGTCGTTGTTGCCATCTATTTTTGTGGGCTGTTTGCTCATCTTTCGTCATAAACCTCTCTATAAACACATTGTAATGGGTTTCACTTCCTCTGAGTAAGTGCTTGCTCCTCATTATGTACTCCACTGCCTCCTCATTGGAGAATTGCACCAGAACAGGTCTCTTCTTGGTACAATTGTAAGGTCCAACCCGTCGATTGATATCCACCTCGCGTTCTGCCATCTCTGCTCCAATACACCTCAATATCTCGTGCAATTCGTATTTTTCTGTTTCTATTCTCTCTTGTCTTGTTGGTGCCCTAGATTCGAATAATCCATGTATTATAATAGACCGTCTCCTCAGGAATTCATTGTCATGCTGGTAGCCTGTCCCCTGGGGATTCCCCATCCCAACCGCAGTCACTAACCCATCTCCCACTAATCCTCTATCCTTAGCCCTGCTGCTAAACCTTCCTAATTCGTTTGTGATACGAGCACATTCCCTCTCCCAGTCCTCTCTTCCCTTCCTAATCTCTTCCTGAACATAGAGCATAAGTTCTTGTTTCTGCCTCTCTACCGCATCCTGTATTTGCTGAAATACCTCACTTTTAATCCCCTGGATTAGATCCTCCAACCAATCACTCCTTCTCTCTACAAATTTCCCTATTAATTTGTCTATAAATCTGTCCTCCTCCTCATCCCTGCTGGTGATTGACCTTGAACCCCTTCTAGTCATTGCAGTAACAATCTAGCCAAAAAGGCGCTCCTCAATACCTTGCACAATCTGCTAACACAATAGGTGAGTGAATCTCCAATCGTCGTCCCAAGTGGTGGTATAAGGGTTGCTGCCGAGGTGAGGTCACGCGGTCAGAGGTCGGTGAGGTCTGGTTTCACACTGCACAGTATTTCCTCAACTATTTTGAATTACGCTAATTAAACTGTTTTTCTTCACTACCTTATGGCTCTGGTCAAAACCCAAGGTTTTTTCATTCACTTGTACATTCACTTATAGTCTTTTTCACTTCGAAGTTGCCTGATTACCCCTCCCACTCCACGAGTGATCCAGGAGCTCCCAACCCACGTCCACCCAACACGATGGTCACAAGACAAGTGACAGTGTGTGTGTGTGTGTGTGTGTGTGTGTGTGTGTGTGTGTGTGTGTGTGTGTGTGTGTGTGTGTGTGTGTGTGTATTTGTGTGTGTGTTAGTTAGAGAGAAATAGATGTAGTAGATATAAAAGAGGATAAATACATTTATTTGATGGGCGGGGTCTAAGAGCTAATAACTCGATTCTGCAGATACATATAGTAAATATAATGATAAAACACACACACACACACACCCACACACACACACAAACTGGAGGCCTAGCGTCTAAATGGAGAGAGTTCGTTGGTTATAATCCTAATGGTCCCCGATCGAATCCCGGTTGATGCAATAGCAAATCGAAAGATATTCTTTATCCTGATTCGACTGTTCAGGGGGCCTCGTAGCCTGGTGGATAGCGCGCAGGACTCGTAATTCTGTAGCGCGGGTTCGATTCCCGCACGAGGCAGAAACAAATGGGCAAAGTTTCTTTCACCCTGAATGCCCCTGTTACCTAGCAGTAAATAGGTACCTGGGAGTTAGTCAGCTGTCACTGGCTTCTTCCTGGGGTGTGTGTGTGTGGTGTGAAAAAAAAAAAAGTAGTTAGTGTAGTTAGTAAACAGTTGATTGACAGTTGAGAGGCGGGCCGAAAGAGCAAAGCTCAACCCCCGCAAACCCAACTAAGTGAATACAACTAGGTGAATACACACACACACACACACACACACACACACACACACACACACACACACACACACACACACACACACACAGAGGCGGGACCAAAGAGCCAGAGCTGAACCCCTGCAAACAGAACCAGGGGAGAAAACACACACACACACACACACACATACACACACACACACAGAGGCGGGACCAAACAGCCAGAGCTCAACCCCTGCAAACAGAACCAGGAGAGAATACACACACACACACACACAAACACACACACACACACACACACACACTAGTTGATAATGGACTGTTTTGTGTTCGTATCCATGTGTATTATTGTCATGACCGACAGACACGTAAAGCTATATGTGTTTATGTGTACCTGTAATTAAACTGACATGTGTACGGTAATTATCTGTATGTGTCCATTTTAAAAGTACATATTAGTGAATGTTTATTTATGTAAATTGATTGACATATGTACGTATGCGCGCGTTTAGTGTTACTGTAATTTATATGGTTAACATGTATACGTTTGAATGACAGTTTCCCATTATTGTCACATTTTTTGTTACTGTTTCGCTGTTGACTCTCACTCCCTGACCCCCGCCGACTAATGGTGCTCACGTGTGTTTGTTCAAGGTACGGTAACCATTGGTTTTTTACCCAATAATTTGCAACTATTTGCAAACAAACATTTCTAAAGAACATCTATGTTTCTTATAAATATTCTTTTTCCTAACATACAAGTCAACCACACAGTACCTAACCTCAGTCAGAAACGCTTTTCTTACTATCTCTCACAACGTCTTTTGCATATATATCCTATCTTAATCAATTTATAATTTAAATTTATAACTGGCAACCCTCTTCCAGTGACTTCAAGGCCACCAAACATCATTCCTTTCCATTAACCTCTCCCAAATTATCTTTTGCACCAATGCACACACTAGGGGGCTTTATAGCTAAGTGGACAGCGCTCTGGACTCGTAATGCTAGGGTCAAAGTTCGATCCCCCGGTGATTGCGCAAACGAAAATCAGCAGAGTTTCATTCATTCTGATGCTCCTCTTACCTAGCAGTACATTGGTACTTGGGCATTAGACACCTGTTACGGGCTGCTTCCTGGGTGTGTGTATGTGGAAATTTTTTTTTATTAGTTAGTAAAAATTGATTGATTGACAGTTGAGAGGCGGGCCGAAAGAGCAGAGCTCAACCCTCGCAAGAACAACTAGGTGAACACAACTAGATAAATACTAACTAACCACGATCTCGTATAATCTACTACACACGCTACCACCTCCCCCAGTACTCCCCCCACTCCCTAAATCACTCTACCTAAGTCATTAAAAATATAAAACAAATCAATTAATACACCAAAAATACTAACTATAAATAAAGGAACCAAATTTTAAACATACAGCGACTCCAGCGTGGTCTAGTCGGAGGAGAACGTGTTCTCATCTGGATAGATTGCGATCGAGCCTGTCGGAACGGCTGTGTAACTGCAGGGCACAAATATTTGTGTGTCCCCTCCTGTAGCTGCCTCTGTTTCGACAGGTTCCCTGGATAGCTGGAACTGGCCTGGCCCTAGGAAAGTGGAGAAGGGGTGAAATCCGTTGGGCCCACGGATGGATACCTTGGATTCATAGACCTAGGGTAGGTCTAATCACCTGGGATTCGAACCCACGGTGGGAATAAGGGAGGAGATTTGGGGGAGTATGGACACAAATGGTTCCTGAAACCAAACCTCACATAAATCCGGACACTCACACACACACACACACACACACACACACACTTATCCGAACATTCACAGGGACACTCACACACACACATCCATAGACTGTGATAAGGGGCCATCTGAGGGGACACAGATGGCCTCCTGAAACCACAGATGTAACCGGACACATAATCATCCGGACACTCACAGGACACCCACACTCACCCGGACACTCACAGTGACACTCACACTCACACACTCACACACATCCATAGACACAAACTGTGATAAGGGAGACCATCTGAGGGGACACAGATGACCTCCTGGCCCACAGGGTCCATATCCATACAGATCAATATTTAAATATATATATTTATAAATATAAATTTTTTATATATTTTATTTATTTATTTAAATAAATAATATTTATTTAAAAATAATAAATTTTATTTATTTAAATAAATCATTTTTATCGTATATATAATAAATTAATAACAATAAACTGATAATTCACAAAAACATGGAAAAAGGCAAAATATGGCCTCATTTGATGATAATGGCCTAATTCGGTGATGCAGAGGCTCAAGAGAGTGATGCAGAAGCTCAAGAGAGGGATGCAGGGGCTCAAGAGAGTAATGGAGAGGCTCAAGAGAGTGATGCAGAGGCTTAAGAGAGGGATGCAGAGGCTCAAGAGATGGATGCAGAGGCTCAAGAGAGGGATGCAGAGGCTAAAGTCAGGGATGCAGAGGCTAAAGTGAGGGATGCAGAGGCACAAGAGAAAGATGCAGAGGCACTTGAGAGTGTTGCAGAGGCTCAAGAGAGGGATGCAGAGGCTTAAGAGAATGATAGAGAGGCTCAAGAGAGTGATGCAGAGGATCAAGAGAGTGATGCAGAGGCTGTAGGGAGAGATGCAGAGGCTTAAGAGACTGATGCAGAGGCTCAGGAGAGTGATGCATGGGCTCAAGAGAATGATGTAGAGGCTTAAGAGAGGGATGTAGAGGCTAAAGAGAATGATGCAGAGGCTCAAGAGAGTGATGCAGAGGATCAAGAGAGGGATGCAGAGGTTTAAGAGAGTGATGCAGAGGCTCAAGAGAGTGATGCAGAGGCTCAAGAGAGTGATGCAGAGGCTCGAGAGAGTGATGCAAAGGCTCAAGTGAGGGATGCAGAGGCTCATGTGTGGGATGCAGGAGTTCAAGAGAGTGATGCAGAGGCTCAAGTGAGGAATAAAGAGGCACAAGAGAGGGGTGCAGAGGGTCATGGGAGTGATGCAGAGGCTCAAGAGAGGGATGCAGAGGCTCCAGAGAGTGATGCAAAGGCTGAAGAGAGAGATGCAGAGGCTTAAGAGAGTGAGGCAGAGGCTCAACAGAGTGATGCAGTGGGTCAAGAGAATGATATAGAGGCTTAAGAGAGGGATGCAGATTCTCAAGAGAATGATGCAGAGGCTCAAGAGAGTGATGCAGAGGATCAAGAGAGGGATGCAGAGGCATAAGAGAGTGATGCAAAGGCTGAAGAGAGTGATGCAGAGGCTCAAGAGAGTGATGTAGAGACTCAAGAGAGTGATGCAGAGGCTCAAGAGTGTGATCCAGAGGATTAAGAGAGTGATGCCGAGGCTCAAAAGAGTGATGCAGAGGATCACGAGAGGGAAGCAGAGGATTAGGAGAGTGATGCAGAGGCTGAAGAGAGTGATGCAGAAGCTCAAGTGAATTATGCAGAGTTTCAAGAGAGTGATGCAGAGGCTTAAGAGATTGATGCAGAGGATCAGGAGAGTGATGCAGAAGCTCGAGAAAGTGATGCAGAGGCCTCAAGAGAGGGATTCAGAGGCTAAGAGAGTGATGCAGAGGCTGAAGAGAGTGTTGCAGAGACTGAAGAGAGGGATGCAGAGGCTCAAGAGAGTGATGCCGAAACAGAAGAGAGTTAAGCAGAGGCTCATGAGAGTGATGCAGAGGCTTACGAGAGTAATGCAGATGATTAAGAGAGAGATGCAGAGGCTTAAGATATTGATGCAGAGGCTGAGGAGAGTGTTGCAGGGCTTAAGAGAGGGATGCAGAGGCTCAAGACTTAAGCCTCTGCATCACTCTCTTGAGCCTCTACATCCCTCTCTTGAGCCTCTGCATCCCTCTCTTAAGCCTCTGCATCATTCTCTTGAGCCTCTGCATCACTCTCTTGAACCTCTGCATCACTCGCTTGAGGCTCTGCATCCCTCTCTTAAGCCTTTGCAACACTCTCTTCAGCCTCTGCATCATTCTCTTAAGCCTCTGCATCCCTCTCTTGATCATCTGCATCACTCTCGTATGCCTCTGCATCACTCTCGTATGCCTCTGCATCACTCTCTTGAGACTCTGCATAACTCTCCTGAGCTTCTGCATCACTCTCTTGAGCCTCTGCGTCCCTCTCTTGAGCCTCTTCAACACTTTCTTCAGCCTCTGCATCACTCTCTTAAGCCTCTGAATCCCTCTCTTCATGCCTCTGCATCACTCTCTCGAGCCTCGAGCCTCAGCATCCCTCAAGAGAGGGATGCTGAGGCTCCAAAGAGAGATGCAGAGGCTCCAGAGAGCGATGTAGAGGCTTAAGAGAGGGATGCAGAGTCTCAAGAGAGTGATGTAGAGGCTTAAGGGAGGGATGCAGAGGCTCAAGAGAATGATGCAGAGGCTCAAGAGAGTGATGCAGAGCATCAAAAGAGGGATGCAGAGGCTCAAGAGAGTGATGCAGAGGCTCAAGAGAGTGATGCAGAGGCTCAAGAGAGTGATGCAGAGGCTCAAGTGAGGGATGCAGAGGCTCAAGAGAGGGATGCAGAAGCTCAAGAGAGTGATGCAGAGGATCAAGAGAGTGATGCAGAGGCTCAAGAGAGTGATGCAGAGGCTTAAAAGAGTGATGCAGAGGATCAAAAGAGTGATGCAGAGGATCAAGTGAGTGATGCAGAGGATCAAGAGAGGGAAGCAGAGGCTTAACAGAGTGATGCAGAGGCTGAAGAGCGTGATGCAGAGGCTGTAGAGAGTGATGCAGATATTATGGAAACTGCAGGAAGGGTTTGGGCAAAATGTGATCCATCGCCGCTTTCAGTAGTTGGCATATTTCCGGTATAAAAAGTCGTAATTTCAAACTGCGAATAAGCGCAGAAAGCCAGAATTTGGCTCCAAAATATGGCTCAAAGGTCGAATTTGGCATGTTTGGGATATTTTGCAAACTGCAGAGGGGTTTAGGCAAAATGGGACCCATCGCTTCTTTCAGTAATTGGCATATTTTCAAGCGTCAAATTTGGGATGTTTGGGATAAAAATTCGTAATTTCAAACTGCGAATACTGGCAGAGAACCAGAATTTGGCTCCAAAATAATTATCAATAGTCGAATTTGGGATGATTGGGATATTTTGAAAACTACAAGGAAGGGGTATGGGCAAAATGTGACCTATCGCTGCACTCAGTAATTCACATAGTATCGGTACAAAAAGTCGTAATTTCAAACTGTGACCCATCGCCGCTCTCAGTAATTGGCATATTCTCGGTATAATATGACGTAATTTCAAACTGCGAATACCAGCAGAGAGCCCGAATGTGGCTCCAAAATAAGGCTCAAGCGTCGAATTTGGGATGTTTGGGATATTTTGAAAACTGCAGGGGGGGGGGAGGATTGGGCGAAATGTGACCCATCGCTGCTTTCAGTAATTGACATATTTTCGGTATAAAATGTCGTAATTTCAACCTGCAAATATGTGCAGAGAACCAGAATTTGGCTCCAAAATATGGCTCAAGGGTGTAATTTGGGATTTTTTGAAAACTGAATGGTGGGTTTGGGCAAAATGTGATCTATCGTCGCTTTCAGTAATTGGCATATTTTCGGTATAAAAAGTCGTAATTTCAAACTGCTAATACGTGCAGAGAGCCGGAATTTGGCTCGAAAATATGGCTCAAGCGTCGAATTTGGGATGTGTAGGATATTTTGAAAACTGCAGGGAGGGTTTGGGCAAAATGTTATCCATCGAAGCTTTCAGTAATTGGAATATTTTCGGTATGAAAAGTCGTAATTTCAAACTGCGAATACATGCAGAAAGCCAAACGTTGGCTCCAAAATATGGCTCAAGGGTCGAATTGGGGATGTTTGGGATATTTTGAAAACTGCAGGGATGTTCTGGGCAAAATGTGATCCAACGCCGCACTCAGTAATTTGCATATTTTCGGTATAAAATGAAATAATTTCAAACTGCGAACACGTGCAGAGACCCCGAATTTGGCTCCAAAATATGGCTCAAGCGTCGAATTTGGGATGTGTAGGATATTTTGAAAACTGCAGGGAGGGTTTGGGCAAAATGTTATCCATCGAAGCTTTCAGTAATTGGAATATTTTCGGTATGAAAAGTCGTAATTTCAAACTGCGAATACATGCAGAAAGCCAAACGTTGGCTCCAAAATATGGCTCAAGGGTCGAATTGGGGATGTTTGGGATATTTTGAAAACTGCAGGGATGTTCTGGGCAAAATGTGATCCAACGCCGCACTCAGTAATTTGCATATTTTCGGTATAAAATGAAATAATTTCAAACTGCGAACACGTAAGAGACCCCGAATTTGGCTCCAAAATATGGCTCAAGCGTCGAATTTGGGATGTTTGGGATATTTTGAAAACTGCAGGGGGGGGGGGCAAAATTTGACCTATCGCCGCTCTCAGTAATTGACATATCTTCGGTGTATAAATTCGTAATTTCAAACTGCGAATATGTGCAGAGAGCCAGAATTTAACTCCAAAATATGGCTCAAGCGTCGAATTTGGGATGTTTGGGATATTTTGAAAACTTCAGGGACGGCTTTATGCAAAATGTGATCCATCGCCGCACTCAGTAATTGGCATATTTTCGGTAGAAAATGAAATAATTTCAAACTGCTATTACGTGCAGAGAGCCCGAATTTGGCTCCAAAATATGGCTCAAGCGTAAAATTTGGGATGTTTGGGATATGTGGAAAACTGCAGGGGGGTTTGGGCAAAATGTGTCCCATCGTCGCAATCAGTAATTGGCTTATTTTCGGTAGAAAATGTCGTAATTTCAAACAGCAAATACGTGCAGAGAGCCAGAATTTGGCTCCAAAATATAGCTCATGGGTCGAATTTGGGATGTTTGGGATATTATGCAATCTGCCGGGGGTTTGGGCAAAGTGTGACCCATCGCTGCTTTCAGTAGTTGGCTTATTTTCAAGCGTCAAATTAGGGATATTTGGGATAAAAAGTCGTAATTTCAAACTGAGAATACGTGCAGAGACCCCGAATTTGGCTCCAAAATATACCTCAAGCGTCGAATTTGGGATGTTTGGGATATTTTGAAAACTGCAGGGAGGGTTTGGGCAAAATTTGATCCATCGCTGCTTTCAGGAATTGTCATGTTTTCGTTATAAAAAGTCGTAATTTCAAACTGCGAATACGTTCAGAGAGCCAGAATTTAGCTCCAAAATAATTCTCAAGGGTCGAATTTGGGATGTTTGTGATATTTCGAAAACTGCAGGGAAGGTTTGAGAAAAATGTGATCCATCGCCGCTCTCATTAATTGGCATATTTTCGGTATAAAAAGTCGTAATTTCAAACTGCGAATACGTGCAGAGAGCCTGAATTTGGCTCCAAATTATGGCTCAAGCGTTGAATTTGCGGTATTTGGGATATTTTGGAAACTGCAGGGAGGTTTGGGATAATGTGATCCATCGCCGCTTTCAGTAATTGGCATATTTTCGGTATAAAAATTCGTAATTTGAAACTGCGAATACGTGCAGAGAGCCGGAATTTGGCTCCAAAATATGGCTCAAGGGTCGAATTAGGGATGTTTGGGATATTTTGAAAACTGTAGGGATGGCCTGGGTAAAATGTGATCCAACGCCGCACTCAGTAATTGGCATATTTTCGGTATAAAATGAAATAATTTCAAACTGCGAACACGTGCAGAGACCCGAATTTGGCTCCAAAATATGGCTCAAGCGTCGAATTTGGGATGTTTGGGATATTTTGAAAACTGCAGGGAGGGTTTGGGCAAAATGTGATCCATCGCCGCTTTCAGTAATTGTCATGTTTTCGGTATAAAAAGTCGCAATTTCAAAGTGCGAATTCGTTCAGAGAGCCAGAATTTAGCTCCAAAATAATTCTCAAGGGTCGAATTTGGGATGTTTGGGATATTTCAGAAACTGCAGGGAAAGTTTGTTCAAAATGTGATCCATCGCCGCTCTCAGTAATTGGCATATTTTCGGTATAAAAAGTCGTAATTTCAAACTGCGAATACGTGCAGAGAGCCAGAATTTGGTTCCAAATTATGGCTCAAGCGTTGAATTTAGGATGTTTGGGATATTTTGAAAACTGCAGGGAGGGTTTGGGCAAAATGTTATCCATCGCCGCTTTCAGTAATTGTCATGTTTTCGGTATAAAAATTCGTAATTTCAAACAGCGAATAAGCGCAGAAAGCCAGAATTTGGCTCCAAAATATGGCTGAAAGGTCGAATTTGGCATGTTTGGGATATTTTGAAAACTGCAAAGGGGAGGGGGGGTTTGGTCAAAATGTGACCCATCGCTGCTTTCAGTAATTGACATATTTTCGGTATAAAATGTCGTAATTTCAACATGCAAATATGTGCAGAGAGCCAGAATTTGGCTCCAAAATGTGGCTCAAGGGTCGAATTTGGGATGCTTGGGATTTTTTGAAAACTGAATGGTGGGTTTGGGCAAAATGTGAACTATCGTCGCTTTCAGTAATTGGCATATTTTCGGTATAAAAAGTAGTTTTTCAAACTGCGAATACGTGCAGAAAGCCTGAATTCGGCTAGAAAATATGGCTCAATGGTCGAATTTGGGATGTTTGGAATATTTTTAAAACTGCAGGGAGGGTTTGGGCATAATGTGATAAATCGCCGCTTTCCGTAATTGGCATATTTTCATTATAAAAATTCATATTTTCAAACTGCGAATACGTGCAGAGAGCCAGAATTTGGCTCCAAAATCTAAAATCCAAGGGTCGAATTTAGGATGTTTGGGATATATGAAACTGCAAGGGGGTTTGGGCAAAATGTGACGCATCGCTGCTTTCAGTAATTGGCATATTTTCAGTATAAAAAGTCGTAATTTCAAACTGCGAATACGTGCAAAGAGCCAGAATTTGACTCCAAAATAAGGCTCCAGGGTCGAATTTGGGATGTTTAGGATATTTTGAAACGTGCTGGGGGGGGGGGGCAAAATGTGACCCATCGCTGCTCTCAGTAATTAACATATTTTCGGTATAAAATGTCGTAATTTCAACCTGCGAATATGTGCAGAGAGCCAGAATTTGGCTCCAAAATATGGCTCAAGAGTCGAATTAGTGATGTTTTCGGATATTTTGAAAACTGCAGGAAGGGTTTGGGAAAAATGTGACCCATCGCCGCTCTCAGTAATTGGCATAATTTGGCTCCAAAATATGGCTCAAGCGTCGATCTTGGGATGTTTGGGATATATTGAAAACTGCAGGGGGGGTTTGGGCAAAAAGTGACCCATCGCTGCTTCCAGTAATTGGCTTATTTTCAAGCGTCAAATTTGGGATGTTTGGGATAAAAAGTCGCAATTTCAATCTGCAAATTCGTGTAGAGAGCCAGAATTTGGCTCCAAAATATGGCTCAAGCGTCGAATTTGGGACGTTTAGGATATTTTGAAAACTGCAGGGAGGGTTTGGGCAAAATGTTATCCATCGCCGCTTTCAGTAATTGGCATATTTTCGGTATGAAAAGTCGTAATTTCAAACTGCGAATACATGCAGAAAGCCAAACGTTGGCTCCAAAATATGGCTCAAGGGTCGAATTGGTTATGTTTGGGATATTTTGAAAACTGCAGGGATGGCCTGGGCAAAATGTGATTCATCGCCTTACTCAGTAATTGGCATATTTTCAGTGATGCAGAGGATCAAGAGAGTGTTGCAGAGGCTCGAGAGAGTGATTCAGAGGCTTACGAGAGTGATGCAGAGAATCAAGAGAGTCATGCAGAGGCTCGAGAGAGTTATGCAGAGGCCTCAAGAGAGGGATTCAGAGGCTTAGGAGAGTGATGCAGAGGCTGAAGAGAGTGTTGCAGAGGCTCATGAGAGGGATCTTCTTGAGGTTATCTTGAGATGATTTTGGGGCTTTTTTTTTTTAGTGTCCCCGCGGCCCGGTCCTCGACCAGGCCTCCGCCCCCAGGAAGCAGCCCGTGACAGCTGACTAACTCCCAGGTACCTATTTACTGCTAGGTAACAGGGGCATTCAGGGTGAAAGAAACTTTGCCCATTTGTTTCTGCTTCGTGCGGGAATCGAACCCGCGCCACAGAATTACGAATGCTGCGCGCTATCCACCAGGCTACGAGGCCCCTTCGTAGCCTGGATGGGCATCCCTCTTCACGAGGGATGAAGAGACTTAAGAGAGTGATGCAGAGGCTCAAGAGAGAGATACAGAATCTCAAGAGAGTGATGCAGAGGCTTAAGAGAGTGATGCAGAGGCTTAAGAGAGTAAGGCAGAGGCTTAGGAGAGGGATGCAGAGGCTCAAGAGAGTAATGCAGAGGCTTAAGCGGGTGATGCAGAGGCTTAAGAGAGTAATGCAGAGGCTTATGAGAGTGATGCAGAAGCTTAAGAGAGGGATGCAGAGGCTCAAGAGAGGGATGCAGAGGCCCAAGAGAGTGTTTTCAAATACAAATGATAAAAATCTATGTGTTTTCATTAGAATTAACTAAAATGTTCCTGATTTTCGGTTTATATTACCGATGGAAGATGTACACGTAAAACCGCTCTAATCCGGCTGAAACGTCGATATATGCAATAAAACAGAACTTCTCCCCTTTCCAATATCTTATTCTGTATTTTAACGAGAAACAAATAGTTGATTGAAAATGAAGTGTTTAAGGTTAATTTCTTATCAATTATGTGTTTGCATCATTTTTATCGTATATTTAAGGAATTAATAGCAATAAACTGAAAATTCACAAAAACGCGGAAAAACAGCAAAATATTGCCTAATTCGATGATATTTTGTTTATATCACATAAAGGAAAAGGGGATGATAAACGTCAAAATATTGCTGGATTCGATGATTTTTAGTACGAAACATAATGCAAGAAAACTTGCTTAAAATGCAATATTATGCGAAAATCTGAGATTTGATGGCCAAATCACAAATCGTGATGCATATATCGACGTTTCAGCCGGAATTGTGCGGTTTTACGTGTACATCTTCCAGCGGTAATATATACGGAAAATCAGGAACATTTTAGTTCATTCTAATGAAAACACATTGATTTTTATCATTTGTATTGGAAACAACATTGTCATATGTCTTTTCTTGGATCTAAATAATACGAAACTTCGCTTTATGATTCGAAGTTAAAATCTCAAATTTGGAATAATAGTGACTTTTTTCATGTTTTTCATGTAGTTTGATATTACGTAAATTTATTCATTTTTATCAATATTTCGATACTATTTCATGAAGTATCAAGATATGTGATTTGGCCTTCATATCTCAGATTTTCGCATAATATTGCATTTTAAGCAAGTTTTCTTGCATTTTGTTTCGTACTAAACATCATCGAATTTAGCAATATTTTGACGTTTATCATCCCCTTTTCCTTTATGTGATTTAAACAAAAATATCATCGAATTAGGCAATATTTTGCCGTTTTTCCACGTTCTTGTGTATTTTCAGTTTTTTGGTATTAATTCATTAAATATACGATAAAAATGATGCAAACACGTAATTGATTAGATAATAAACTTATATACTTCATCTTCAATCATCTATTTGTTTCTCGTTGAAATACTGAGTAAGATATTGAAAAGGGGAGAAGTTTGGTTTATATTGCATATATCGACGTTTCAGCCGGAATTGTGCGGATTTACGTGTACATCTTCCGTCAGTAATATAAACGGAAAATCAGGAACATTTTAGGTAAATCTAATGAAAACACATTGATTTTTATCATTTGTATTGGAAACAACATTGTAATATGTCTTTTCTTGGATCTAAATAATACGAAACCTCGCTTTATGATTCGTAGTTAAAATCCTAAAATTTGGTATAATAGTGACTTTTTTCACGTTTTTCATGTAGTTTGATATTACGTAAATATATTCATTTTTACCAATATTTCGATACTATTTCATGTAGTATCAAGATATGTGATTTGGCCTTAATATCTCAGATTTTCGCATAATATTGCATTTTAAGCAAGTTTTCTTGCATTAAGAAAGTTTTCTTGTTTTCTTGCATTTTGTTTCGTACTAAAAATCATCGAATTTAGTAATATTTTGACGTTTATCATCTCCCTTTTCCTTTATGTGATATAAACAAAATATCATCGAATTAGGCAATATTTTGCTGTTTTTCCACGTTTTTGTAAATTTTCAGTTTATTTTTATTAATTCATTAATTATACGATAAAAATGATGCAAACACTTAATTGATTAGAAATTAACCTTAAATACTTCATTTTCAATCAACTATTTGTTTCTCGTTAAAATACTGAGTAAGATATTGAAAAGGGGAGAATTTCTATTTTTATTGCATATATCGACGTTTCAGCCGGAATTGTGCGGTTTTACGTGTACATCTTCCGTCAGTAATATAAACGGAAAATCAGGAACATTTTAGGTAATTCTAATGAAAACACATTGATTTTTATCATTTGTATTGGAAACAACATTGTTATATGTATTTTCTTGTGTCTAAATAATACGAAACCTCGCTCTATGATTTGAAGTTAAAATCCTCAAATATGGTAAAATAGTGACTTTTTTCACGTTTTTCATGTGTGTGTGATTTCACGTAAATATATTCGTTTTTACCAATATTTCGATGCTACTTCATGTTTTCTCACGATATGTGATTCGGCCTTCAAATCTCAGTATTTCGCATAATATTGCATTTTAAGCAAGTTTTCTTGCATTTTGTTTCGTACTGTAAATCATCGAATTTAGTAATATTTTGACGTTTATCATCCCCCTTTTCCTTTATGTGATATAAACAAAGTATCATCGAATTTGGCAATATTTTGCTGTTTTTCCACGTTTTTGTGAATTTCCAGTTTATTGTTATTAATTCATTAAATATACAATAAAAATGATACAAACACATAATTGATTAGATAATAACCTTTAATACTTCATTTTCAATCATCTATTTGTTTCTCGTTGAAATACAGAGTAAGATATTGAAAAGGGGAGAAGTTCAGTTTTTATTGCATATATCGACGTTTCAGCCGGAATAGAGCGGTTTTACGTGTACATCTTCCATCGGTAATATAAACGGAAAATCAGGAACAATTTAGTTCATTCTAATGAAAACACATTGTTTTTTATCATTTGTATTGGAAACAACATTGTAATATGTCATTTCTTGGATCTAAATAATACGAAACCTCGCTTTATGATTCGAAGTTAAAATCCTGAAATTTGGTATAATAGTAACTTTTTCACGTTTTCATGTAGTTTTATATTACGTAAATATATTCATTTTTACCAATATTTCGATACTTTTTCATGTAGTATCACGATATGTGATTTGGCCTTCAAATCTCAGAATATCGCATAATACTGCATTTTAAGCAAGTTTTCATGCATTTTGTTTCGTACTAAAAATCGTCGAATTTAACAATATTTTGACGTTTATCATCCCCTTTTTCTTTATGTGATATAAAGAAAATATCATCTAATTAGGCAATATTTTGCTATTTTTTCCACGTTTTTATTGAATTTCCAGTTTATTGGTATTAATTCATTAAATATACGATAAAAATGATACAAACACATAATTGATTAGATACTAACCTTAAATACTTCATCTTCAATCATATATTTTTTTCTCGTTTAAATACTGAGTAAGATATTGAAAAGGGGGAAGTTTGGTTTTTATTGCATATATCGACGTTTTAGCCGGAATAGAGCGGTTTTACGTGTACATCTTCCATCGGTAATATAAACGGAAAATCAGGAACATTTTAGTTCATTCTAATGAAACACATTGATTTTTATCATTTGTATTGGAAACAACATTGTCATATGTCTTTTCTTGAATCTAAATAATACGAAACCTCGCTTTATGATTCGAAGTTAAAATCCACAAATTTGGAATAATAGTGACTTTTTTCATGTTTTTCATGTAGTTTGATATTACGTAAATATATTCATTTTTACCAATATTTCGATACTATTTCATGTAGTATCAAGATATGTGATTTGGCCTTCATATCTCAGATTTTCGCATAATATTGCATTTTAAGCAAGTTTTCTTGCATTTTGTTTCGTACTAAGAGTCATCGAATTTAGTAATAATTTGACGTTTATCATCTCCCTTTTCCTTTATGTGATATAAACAAAATATCATCGAATTAGGCAATATTTTGCTGTTTTTCCACGTTTTTGTAAATTTTCAGTTTATTTTTATTAATTCATTAATTATACGATAAAAATGATGCAAACACATATTTGATTAGAAATTAACCTTAAATACTTCATTTTCAATCAACTATTTGTTTCTCGTTAAAATACTGAGTAAGATATTGAAAAGGGAGAATTTCTGTTTTTATTGCATATATCGACGTTTCAGCTGGAATTGTGCGGTTTTACGTGTACATCTTCCGTCAGTAATATAAACGGAAAATCAGGAACATTTTAGGTAAACCTAATGAAAACACATTGATTTTTATCATTTGTATTGGAAACAACATTGTTATATGTATTTTCTTGGATCTAAATAATACGAAACCTCGCTTATGATTTGAAGTTAAAATCCTCAAATATGGTAAAATAGTGACTTTTTTCACGTTTTTCATGTGGTGTGATTTTACGTAAAAATATTCGTTTTTACCAATATTTCGATACTACTTCATGTTTTCTCACGATATGTGATTCGGCCTTCAAATCTCAGTATTTCGCATAATATTGCATTTTAAGCACGTCTTGCATTTTGTTTCGAACTAAACATCATCGAATTTAGCAATATTTTGACGTTTATCATCCCCTTTTCCTTTATGTGATTTAAGCAAAATATCATCGAATTAGGCAATATTTTGCCGTTTTTCCACGTTTTTGTGAATTTTCAGTATTTTGGTATTAATTCATTAAATATACGATAAAAATGATGCACACACGTAATTGATTAGATAATAAACCTATATACTTAATCTTCAATCATCTATTTGTTTCTCGTTGAAATACTGAGTAAGATATTGAAAAGGGGAGAAGTTCGGTTTTTATTGCATATATCGACGTTTCAGCCGGATTAGAGCGGTTTTACGTGTACATCTTCCATCGGTAATATAAACGGAAAATCAGGAACATTTTAGTTCATTCTAATGAAAACACATTGATTTTTATCATTTGTATTGGAAACAACATTGTCATATGTCTTTTAGAGCGGTTTTACGTGTTACATCTTCCATCGGTAATATATCCCCTTTTCATTTTTATCGTATATTTAATGAATTAATACCAAAAAACTGAAAATCACAAAAACGTGGAAAAACGGCAAAATATTGCCTAATTCGATGATATTTTGTTTAAATCACATAAAGGAAAAGGGGATGCGTCATTCCTCTCTTGAGCCTCTGCATCACTCTCTCTCCTAAGCCTCTACATCACTCTCTTGATCCTCTGCATCACTCTCTCGAGCCTCTGCATCACTCTCTTAAGCCTCTGCATCCCCCTCTTAAGCCTCTGCAACACTCTCGTACGCCTCTGTATCACTCTCTTAAGCCTCTGCATCCCTCTCTTGAGCCTCTGCAACACTCTCTTCAGCCTCTGCATCACTCTTTTAATCCTCTGAATCCCTCTCTAGAGGCCTCTGCGTCACTCTCTCGAGCCTCTGCATCACTCTCATGATCCTCTGCATCACTCCCTTGAGCCTCTGCCTCACTCTCTTGAGCCTCTGCATCACTCTCTACAGCCTCTGCATCACTCTCTTCAGCCTCTGCATCACTCTCGTAAGCCTCTGCATCACTGTCTTAAGCCTCTGCATCACTCTCTTAAGCCTCTGCAATCACTCTCTTTAAACACATAAATGATTATATAATAACATCAAATACCTCATTTTCAATCAAATATTTGTTTCTCGTTAAAATACTGAGAAACATATTGAAAAGGGAGAAGTTCGCTTTTTATTGCATATATCGACGTTTCAGCCGAATTGAGTGGTTTTACGTGTACATTTTCCGTCGGTAATATTAACGGGAAATTCAGGAACATTTTAGTTCATTCTAATGAAACACATTGATTTTTATCATTTGTATTGGAAACAACATTGTTATATGTCTTCTTGGATCTAAATAATACGAAACCTCGCTCTTTGATTTGAAGTTTAAAATCCTCAAATATGGTAAATTAGTGACTTTTTCACGTTTTTCATGTGGTGTGATTTTACGTAAATATATTCGTTTTTACCAATATTTCGATACTACTTCATGTTTTCTCACGATATGTGATTTGGCCTTCAAATCTCAGAATTTCGCAAATGTTGTATTTCTAAGTAAGTTTCTTACATTTTGTTTCGTACTAAAATAATCGATTTAGTAATATTTTGACGTTTATCATCCCCTTTTCTTTTATGTGATTTAAACAAAATATCATCGAATTAGGCAATATTTTGCCGTTTTTCCACGTTTCTGTGAATTTTCAGATTATTGGTATTAATTCATTATATATACGATAAAAATGATGCAAACACATAATTGATTAGATAATAACCTTAAAAACCTCATTTTCAATCAACTATTTGTTTCTCGTTAAAATACTGAGAAACATATTGAAAAGGGGAGAAATCCTGTTTTTATTGCATATATCGACGTTTCAGCCGGAATTGTGCGGTTTTACGTGTACATTTTCCATCGGTAATATTAACGGAAAATCAGGAACATTTTAGTTCATTCTAATGAAAACACATTGACTTTTATCATTTGTATAGGAAACAACATTGTCATATGTCTTTTCTTGGATCTAAATAATACGAAACCTCGCTTCATGATTCGAAGTTAAAATCCTCAAATTTGGTATAATAGTGACTTTTTCACGTTTTTTATGTAGTGTGATATAACGTAAAATATATTCTTTTTACCAATATTTTGATACTATTTCATGTAGTATTACGATATGTGATTTGGCCTTAAAATCTCAGAATTTCGCATAATATTGCATTTTAAGCAAGTTTTCTTGCATTTTGTTTAGTACTAAAAATCATCGAATTTAGTAATATTTTGACGTTTATCATCTCCCTTTTCCTTTATGTGATATAAACAAAATATCATCGAATTAGGCAATATTTTTCTGTTTTTCCACGTTTTTGTAAATTTTCAGTTTATTGTTATTAATTCTTTAAATATGTATGACAAAAATGATGCAAACACATAATTGATTAGAAATTAACCTTAAATACTTCATTTTCAATAAACTATATGTTTCTCTTTAAAATACTTAGTAAGATATTGAAAAGGGGAGAAGTTCGGTTTTTATTGCATATATCGACGTTTCAGCCGGAATAGAGTGGTTTTACGTGTATATCTTCCATCGGTAATATAAACGGAAAATCAGGAACATTTTAGTTAATTTCTAATGAAAACACATTGATTTTTATCATTTGTATTGGAAACAACATTGTCATATGTCTTTTCATAGATCTAAATAATACGAAACCTCGCTTTATGAATCAAAGTAAAATCCTCAAATTTGGTATAATAGTGACTTTTTTCACGTTTTTCATGTAGTTTTATATTACTTAAATATATATATTTTTACCAATATTTCGATACTGTTTCATGTAGTATGACGATATGTGATTTGGCCTTCAAATCTCAGAATTTCGCATAATATTGCATTTTAAGCAAGTTTTCTTGCATTTTGTTTAGTACTAAAAATCATCGAATTTAGTAATATTTTGACGTTTATCTTCTCCCTTTTCCTTTATGTGATATAAACAAAATATCATCGAATTAGGCAATATTTTTCAGTTTTTCCACGTTTTGTAAATTTTAAGTTTATTGTTATTAATTCATTATATATACGATAAAAATGATGCAAACACGTAATTGATTAGAAATTAACCTTAAATACATCATTTTCAATCAACTATTTGTTTCTCGTTAAAATACTCAGTAAGATAATGAAAAGGGGAGAAGTTCGGTTTTTATTGCATATATCGACGTTTCAGCTGGAATTGAACGGTTTAACGTGTATATATTCCATCGGTAATATAAACAAAAAATCAGAAACATTTTAGTTCATTCTAATGAAAACACATTGATTTTTATCATTTGTATTGGAAACAACATTGTCATATGTCTTTTCTTGGATCTAAATAATACGAAACCTCGCTCTATGATTCGAAGTTAAAATCCTCAAATTTGGTATAATAGTGACTTTTTCACGTTTTTTATGTAGTTTGATATTACGTAAATATATTCATTTTACCATTTTATCCCTCTCTTGTGCCTCTGCTTCCCTCACTTCAGCCTCTGCTTCCCTCACTTGAGCCTCTGCATCCTTCTCTTGAGCCCCTGCACCCCTCTCTTGAGCCTCTGCATCCCTCTCTTGAGCCTCTGCATCCCTCTCTAAAGCCTCTGCATCACTCTCTTGAGCCTCTGCATCACTGACTTGAGTCTCTTCATCACTCTATTGAGCCTCTGCATCCCTCTCTTAAGCCTCTGCAAAACTCTCTTCAGCCTCTTCATCACTCTCTTAAGCATCTTCATCCCTCTCTTGATCATCTGCATCACTCACGTAAGCCTCTGCATCACTCTCTTGAGCCTCTGCATAACTCTCATGAGTCTCTGCATCACGCTCATGATCCTCTGCATCACTCTCTTGAGCCTCTGCATCACTCTCTAGAGCCTCTGCATCACTCTTTTCAATCTCTTATCAACGTCAAAATATTACTAAATTCGATGATTTTTAGTACGAAACAAAATGCAAGAAAACATGCTTAAAATGCTGTATTATGCGAAATTCTGAGATTTGAAGGCCAAATCACATATCACGATACTATATGAAATAGTATCGAAATATTGGTAAAAATTAATATATTTACGTAATATCAAACTACATAAAAAACGTGAAAAAGTCACTATTATACCAAATTTGAGGATTTTAACTTCGAATCATAAAGCGAGGTTTCGTATATTTTTAGATCCAAGAAAAGACATATGACAATGTTGTTTCCAATACAAATGATAAAAATCAATGTGTTTTCATTATAATGAACTAAAATGTTCCTGATTTTCCGTTAATATTACCGATGGAAAATGTACACGTAAAACCTTTCAATTCCGGCTGAAACGTCGATATATGCAATAAAAACCGAACTTCTCCCCTTTTCAATATGTTTCTCAGTATTTTAACGAGAAACAAATAGTTTGATTGAAAATGAGGTTTATTAAGGTTATTATCTAATCAATTTGCATCATCAATTTTGCAATCAATTAATCATAGTTTGCATCATTTTTATCGTATATTTAGTGAATTAATACCAATAAACTGGAAATTCACAAAAACGTGGAAAAACAGCAAAATATTGCCTAGTTCTATGATATTTTGTTTATATCACATAAAGGAAAAGGGAGATGATAAACGTCAAAATATTACTAAATTCGATGATTTTTAGTACGAAACAAAATGCAAGAAAACTTGCTTAAAATGCAATAATATGCGAAATTCTAAGATTTGAAGGCCAAATCACATATCGTGATACTACATGAAATAGTATCGAAATATTAACATCGAAATATTAATATTAACAAATCATCTATTTGTTTTCTCGTTGAAATACTGAGTAAGATATTGAAAAGGGGAGAAGTTTGGCTTTTATTGCATATATCGACGTCTCAGGCGGAATTGTGCGGTTTTACGTTGTACATCTTCCATCGGTAATATAAGAAAGACGTATGACAATGTTGCTTCCAATACAAATGATAAAAATCAATGTGTTTTCAATTAGAATTACCTAAAATGTTCCTGATTTTTTGTTTATATTACCGATGGAATATATACACGTTAAACCGTTAACTTCCAGCTGAAACGTCGATATATGCAATAAAAACCGAACTTCTCCCCTTTTCAATATCTTACTGATTATTTTAACGAGAAACAAATAGTTGATTGAAAATGAGGTATTTAAGGTTAATTTCTAATCAATTACGTGTTTGCATCATTTTTATCGTATATTTAATGAATTAATACCAACAAACTGAAAATTCATAAAAAACGTTGAAAAACGGCAAAATATTGCCTAATTCGATGATATTTTGTTTAAATCACATAAAGGAAAAGGGGATGATAAACGTCAAAATATTGCTAAATTCTATGATGTTTAGTACGAAATAAAATGCAAGAAAACTTGCTTGAAATGCAATATTATGCGAAATTCTGAGAGTTTAAGGCCAAATCACATATCGTAATACTACATGAAAAAGTCTCGAAATATTGGTAAAAATGAATATATTTACGTAATATCAAATTACATGAAAAACATGAAAAGTCCCTATTATACCAAATTTGAGGATTTTAACTTCGAATCATAACGCGAGGTTCGTTTAATTTAGATCCAAGAAAAGACATATGACAATGTTGTTTCCAATACAAATGATAAAAAACAATGTGTTTTCATTAGAATGAACTAAATTGTTCCTGATTTTCCGTTTATATTACCGATGGAAAATATACACGTAAAACCGCTCTATTCCGGCTGAAACGTCGATATATGCAATAAAAACCGAACTTCTCCCCTTTTCAATATCTTACTCAGTATTTCAACGAGAAACAAATAGATGATTGAAGATGAAGTATTTAAGGTTATTATCTAATCAATTATGTGTTTATATAATTTTTTATCGTATATTTAATGAATAAACCAATAAACTGGAAATTCAATAAAAACGTGAAAAAACAGCAAAATATTGCCTAATTCGATGATGTTTTCTTTGTATCGCATAAAGGAAAAGGGGGATGATAAACGTCAAAATATTACTAAATTCGATGATTTTTAGTACGAAACAAAATGCAAGAAAACATGCTTAAAATGCAATATTATGCGATATTCTGAGATTTGAATGCCGAATCACATATCGTGAGAAAACATGAAGTAGTATCGAAATATTGGTAAAACGAATATATTTACGTAAAATCACACCACATGAAAAACGTGAAAAAAGTCACAATTTTACCATATTTGAGGATTTTAACTTCAAATCATAGAACGAGGTTTCGTATTATTTAGATCCAAGAAAAGACATATGACAATGTTGTTTCCAATACAAATGATAAAAATCAATGTGTTTTCATTAGAATTAACTAAAATGTTCCTGATTTTCCGTTTATATTACCGACGGAAGATGTACACGTAAAACCGCTCTATTCCGGCTGAAACGTCGATATTTGCAATAAAGAGAAATTTTCCCCTTTTCAATATCTTATCAGGTATTTTAACGAAAAACAAATAGTTGATTGAAAATGAAGTATTTAAGGTTATTATCTAATCAATTATGTGTTTGCATCATTTTTATCACATATATTTAATGAATTAATACCAATAAACTGGAAATTCACAAAACCGTGGAAAAACAGCAAAATATTGCCTAATTCTATGATATTTTGTTTAAATCACATAGAGGAAAAGGGGGATGATAAACGTAAAAATATTACTAAATTCGATGATTATTAGTACGAAACAAAATGCAAGAAAACATGCTTAAAATGCAATATTATGTGAAATTCTAAGATTTGAAGGCCAAATAACATATCGTGATACTACATGAAATTGTATCGAAATATTGGTAAAATGAATATATTTACGTAATATCAAACTACATAAAAAATGTGAAAAAGTCACTATTATACCAAATTTGAGGATTTTAACTTCGGATCATAACGCGAGGTTTCGTATAATTTAGATCCAAGAAAAGACATATGACAATGTTGTTTCCAATACAAATGATAAAAAACAATGTGTTTTCATTAGAATGAACTAAAATGTTCCTGATTTTCCGTTTATATTACCGATGGAAGATGTACACGTAAAATCGCTGTATTCCGGCTGAAACGTCGATATATGCAATAAAAATCAAACTTCTCCCCTTTTCAATATCTTACTCAGTATTTTAACGAGAAACAATTAGTTGATTGAAAATGAAGTATTTAAGGTTAATTTCTAATCAATTATGTGTTTGCATCATTTTCATCGTATATTTAATGAATTGATACCAATAAACTGAAAATTCAGAAAACGTGGAAAAACGGCAAAATATTGCCTAATTCGATTATATTTTTTTAAATCACATAGAGGAAAAGGGGGATGATAAACGTAAAAATATTACTAAATTCGATGATTATTAGTACGAAACAAAATGCAAGAAAACATGCTTAAAATGCAATATTATGTGAAATTCTAAGATTTGAAGGCCAAATCACATGTCGTGATACTACATGAAATAGTATCGAAATATTGGTAATATGAATATATTTACGTAATATCAAACTACATAAAAAACGTGAAAAAGTCATTATTATACCAAATTTGAGGATTTTAACTTCGGATCATAAAGCGAGGTTTCGTATAATTTAGATCCAAGAAAAGACATATGACAATGTTGTTTCCAATACAAATGATAAAAACAATGTGTTTTCATTAGAATGAACTAAAATGTTCCTGATTTTCCGTTTATATTACCGATGGAAGATATACACGTAAAACCGCTCTATTCCGGCTGAAACGTCGATATATACAATAAAAACCGAACTTCTCCCCTCTTCAATATCTTACCCAGTATTTCAACGAGAAACAAATAGATGATTGAAGATGAAGTACTTAAGGTTATTATCTAATCAATTATGTGTTTGTTTTATTTTTAACGTATATTTAATGAATTAATACCAATAAACTGGAAATTCAATAAAAACGTGGAAAAAACAGCAAAATATTGCCTAATTCGATTATATTTTCTTTATATCACAATAAAGGAAAAGGGGGATGATAAACGTCAAAATATTACTAAATTCGATGATTTTTAGTAGGAAACAAAATGCAAGAAAACTTGCTTAAAATGCAATACTATTCGAAATTCTGAGATTTGAAGGCCGAATCGCATATCGTGAGAAAACATGAAGTAGTATCGAAATATTGGTAAAAACGAATATATTTACGTAAAATCACACCACATGAAAAACGTGAAAAAAATCATTATTTACCATATTTGAGGATTTTAAATTCAAATCAAAGAGCGAGGTTTCGTATTATTTAGATCCAAGAAAAGACATATGACAATGTTGTTTCCAATACAAATGATAAAAATCAATGTGTTTCCATTACAATTAACAAAAATATTCCTGATTTTCCGCTTATATTACCGACTGAAGATGTACACGTAAAACCGCTCTAATCCGGCTGAAACGTCGATATATGCAATAAAAGCAGAAATTCTGTTTCAAAACAGAAATGAAAATGAAGTATTTAAGGTTAATTTCTAATCAATTATGTGTTTTGCATCATTTTTATCATACATATTTAATGAAAACAAAACAAAACATTTAACAAAAACGTGGAAAAACAGCAAAATATTGCCTAATTCGATGATATTTTGTTTAAATTACATAAAGGAAAAGGGGGATGATAAACGTCAAAATATTACTAAAATCGATGATTTTTAGTACAAAACAAAATGCAAGAAAACTTGCTTAAAATGCAATATTATGCGAAATTCTGATATTTGAAGGCCAAATCACATATCGTGAGAAAACATGAAGTAGTATCGAAATATTGGTAAAAACGAATATATTTACGTAAAATCACACCACATGAAAAACCTGAAAAAGTCACTATTTTACCATATTTGAGGATTTTATCTTCAAATCATAGAGCGAGGTTTCGTATTATTTAGACCCAAGAAAAGACGTATGGCAATGTTGCTTCCAATACAAATGATAAAAATCAATGTGTTCTCATTAGAATTACCTAAAATGTTCCTGATTTTTTGTTTATATTACCGATGGAATATATACACGTTAAACCGTTCAATTCCAGCTGAAAACGTCGATATATGCAATAAAAACCGAACTTCTCCCCTTTTCAATATCTTACTGAGTATTTTAACGAGAAACAAATATTTGATTGAAAATGAGGTATTTAAGGTTAATTTCTAATCAATTACGTGTTTGCATAATTTTTATCGTATATTTAATGAATTAATACCAATAAACTGAAAATTCACAAAAACGTTGAAAAACGGCAAAATATTGCCTAATTCGATGATATTTTGTTTAAATCACATAAAGGAAAAGGGGATGATAAACGTCAAAATATTGCTAAATTCGATGATGTTAAGTACGAAACAAAATGCAAGAAAACTTGCTTAAAATGCAATATTATGCGAAATTCTGAGAGTTTAAGGCCAAATCACATATCGTAATACTACACGAAAAAGTCTCGAAACATTGGTAAAAATGATTATATTTACGTAATATCAAATTACATGAAAAACATGAAAAAGTCCCTATTATACCAAATTTGAGGATTTTAACTTCGAACCATAACGCGAGGTTTCGTTTAATTTAGATCCAAGAAAAGACATATGACAATGTTGTTTCCAATACAAATGATAAAAATCAATGTGTTTTCATTAGAATTAACTAAAATGTTCCTGATTTTCCGTTTATATTACCGACGGAAGATGTACACGTAAAACCGCTCTAATCCGGCTGAAACGTCGATATATGCAATAAAAGAGAAATTCTCCCCTTTTCAATATCTTATGAAGTATTTTAACGAGAAACAAATAGTTGATTGAAAATGAAGTATTTAAGGTTATTATCTAATCAATTATGCGTTTGCATCATTTTTATCATATATATTTATGAATTAATACCAATAAACTGGAAATTCACAAAAACGTGAAAAAACAGCAAAATATTGCCTAATTCTATGATATTTTGTTTATATCACATAAAGGAAAAGGGAGATGATAAACGTCAAAATATTACTAAATTCGATGATTTTTGATGATCACTCTCTTGAACCTCTCTTATATATCTCTCTTGAGCCTCTGCATCACTCTCTGCATCTGCTCTCTGAGCCTCTGCATCACTCTCTTCAACCTTTGCATCACTCTCTTAAGCCTCTGCTTCCCTCTCTTGATCCTCCCCATCACTCTCTTGAGCCTCGGCATCACTCTCTTAATCCTCTGGATCACTCTCTTGAGCCTCTGCATCACTCTCTTGAGCCTCTACATCACTCTCTTGAGCCTCTGCATCACTCTCTTCAGCCTCTGCATCACTCTCTTATGCCTCTGCATCCCTCTCTTGATCCTCTGCATCACTCTCTTGAGCCTCTGCATCATTCTCTTGAGAATCTGCTTCCCTCTCTTAGGCCTCTACATCATTCTCTTGAGCCTCTGCATCACTCTCTTGAGCCTCTGCCTCACTCTCTTAAGCCGCTTCATCTCTCTCTTCAGCCTTTGCATCACTCTCTGGAGCCTCTGCATCCCCCTCTTGATCCTCTGCATCACTCCCAAGAGCCTCTGCACCCCTCTCTTGTGCCTCTTTATTCTTCACTTGAGCCTCTGCATCCCTCTCCTGAGCCTCTGCATCACTCTCTTGAACTCCTGCATCCCTCACATGAGCCTCTACATCCCTCACTTGAGCCTTTGCATCAATCTCTTAGGCCTCTGCATCCCTCTCTTGAGCCTCTGCGTCACTCTCAAGAGCCTCTGCATCCCTCTCTTGTGCCTCTGCTTCCCTCACTTAAGAATCTGCATGGGGGAGCCGGTCGGCCGAGCGGACAGCACGCTGGATTTGTGATCCTGTGGTCCTGGGTTCGATCCCAGGCGCCGGCGAGAAATAATGGGCAGAATTTCTTTCACCCTATGCCCCTGTTACCTAGCAGTAAAATAGGTACCTGGGAGTTAGTCAGCTGTCACGGGCTGCTTCCTGGGGGTGGAGGCCTGGTCGAGGACCGGGCCGCGGGGACACTAAAAGCCCCGAAATCATCTCAAGATAACCTCAAGATAACCTATCTTGAGCCCCTGCATCCCTCTCTTGAGCCTCTGCATCCCTCTCTTGAGCCTCTGCATCCCTCTCTTAAGCCTCTGCATCACTCATATAAGCATCTGCATCACTCTCGTAAGCCTCTGCAACGCTCTCTTCAGCCTCTGCATCACTCTCTTAAGCCTCTGCATCCCTTTCGTGAGCCTTTGCGTCACTCTCTTGAACTCCTGAATCCCTCTCATGAGCCTCTGCATCATTCTCCTGAGTCTTTGCATCACTCTCTTAAGCCTCTGCATCCCTCTCTTGAGCCTCTGCGTCACTCTCAAGAGCCTCTGCATCCCTCTCTTGTGCCTCTGCATCCCTCACTAGAGCCTCTGCATCCGTCTGCTGACCCCCTGCATCCCTCTCATGTGCCTCTGCATCCCTCTCATGAGCCTCTGCATCCCTCTCATGAGCCTTTGCATCACTCTCTTAAGCCTCTTCATCCCTCTCTTGTGCCTCTGCATCCCTCACATGAGCCTCTGCATTCCTCTCTTGATCCTCTGCATCCCTCTCTTGGGCCTCTGCATCCCTCTATTGAGCCTCTGCCTCCCTCTCTTAAGCCTCTGCAACACTCTCTTAAGCCTCTGCATCACTCTCTTGATTCTCTGCATCACTCTCTTGAGCCTCTGCATCATACTCATGAGCCTCTGCATCCCTCTCTTCAGCCTCTGCATCACTTTTTTAAGCCTCTGAATCCCTCTCTTGAGGCCACTGCATCACTCTCTCGAGCCTCTGCATCACTCTCTTGATCCTCTGCATCACTCTCTTGAGCCTCTGCATAGCTCTCTTAAGCCTCTGCATGCCTCTCTTGATCCTCTGTATCACTCTCTTGAGCCTCTGCATCATTCTCTTGAGCCTCTGCATCCCTCTCTTAAGCCTCTACATCATTCTCTTGAGCCTCTGCATCACTCTCTTGAGCCTCTGCATCACTCTCTTAAGCCTCTGCCTTTCTCTCTTGTGCCTCTGCATCACTTTCGTGAGCGTCTGCCTTTCTCTCTTGAGAATCTGCTTCACTCTCTTGAGCCTCTGCATCACTCTCTTGAGGCTCTGCATTATTCTCTTGAGCCTCTGCATCCCTATCTTAAGCCCCTGCATCACACTTTTTAGCCTCTGCATCCCTCTATTAAGCCTCTGCATCACTCTCTTGAGCCTTTGCATCGCTCTCTTGAGCCTCTGCATCACTCTCTTAAACCTCTGCATCCCTCTTTTGATCCTCTGCATCACTCTCTTGAGCCTCTGCATCATTTTCTTGAGCCTCTACATCCCTCTCGTAAGTCTCTGCATCATTCTCTTGAGCCCCTACATAACTCTCTTGATCCTCTGCATCACACTCTTAAGAATCTGCATCTCTATCTTCAGCCTCTGCATCACTCCTCTAATCCTCAGCATCACTCTTTTGAGCCTCTGTATCATTCTCTTGAGCCTCTGCATCCCTCTCTTAAGCCTCTACATCATTCTCTTGAGCCTCTGCATCCCTCTCTTGAGCCTTCGCATCACTCTCTTGAGCCTCTGCATCATTCTCTTGAGCCTCTGCATCCCTCTCTTGAGCCTCTGCATCACTTTCAAGTGCCACTGCATCTTTCTCTTTTGCCTCTGCATCACTCACTTTACCCTCTGCATCCCTCTCTTGAGCCTCTACATCCCTCTCTTGAGCCTTTTCATCCCGCTCTTGAGCCTCTGCATCCCTCTATTGAGCCTCTGCATCTCTCTCTTGAGCTTCTGCATCACTCTCTTAAGCCTCTGCATCACTCTCGTAAACCTCTGAATCATTCTCTTGAGCCTCTGCATCCCTCTCTTAAGCCTCTACATCAATCTCTTGAGCCTCTGCATCCCTCTCTTGAGCCTTTGCATCACTCTCTTGAGCCTCTGCATCATTCTCTTGAGCCTCTGCGTCCTTCTCTTGAGCCTCTGCATCACTCTCAAGTGCCTCTGCATCTTTGTCTTTTTACTTAAATATCTTACTCAGTATTTACTTAAATATCTTACTCAGTATTTTAGCAGAGGCTCCAGAGAGTGATGCAAAGGCTGAAGAGAGAGATGCAGAGGCTTAAGAGAGTGAGGCAGAGGCTCAACAGAGTGATGCAGTGGGTCAAGAGAATGATATAGAGGCTTAAGAGAGGGATGCAGATTCTCAAGGGAATGATGCAGAGGCTCAAGAGAGTGATGCAGAGGATCAAGAGAGGGATGCAGAGGCATAAGAGAGTGATGCAAAGGCTGAAGAGAGTGATGCAGAGGCTCAAGAGAGTGATGTAGAGACTCAAGAGAGTGATGCAGAGGCTCAAGAGAGTGATCCAGAGGATTAAGAGAGTGATGCCGAGGCTCAAAGGAGTGATGCAGAGGATCACGAGAGGGAAGCAGAGGATTAGGAGAGTGATGCAGAGGCTGAAGAGAGTGATGCAGAAGCTCAAGTGAGTTATGCAGAGTTTCAAGAGAGTGATGCAGAGGCTTAAGAGATTGATGCAGAGGATCAGGAGAGTGATGCAGAAGCTCGAGAAAGTGATGCAGAGGCCTCAAGAGAGGGATTCAGAGGCTAAGAGAGTGATGCAGAGGCTGAAGAGAGTGTTGTAGAGACTGAAGAGAGGGATGCAGAGGCTCAAGAGAGTGATGCCGAAACAGAAGAGAGTTATGCAGAGGCTCATGAGAGTGATGCAGAGGCTTACGAGAGTAATGCAGATGATTAAGAGAGAGATGCAGAGGCTTAAGATATTGATGCAGAGGCTGAGGAGAGTGTTGCAGGGCTTAAGAGAGGGATGCAGAGGCTCAAGACTTAAGCCTCTGCATCACTCTCTTTAGCCTCTACATCCCTCTCTTTAGCCTCTGCATCCCTCTCTTAAGCCTCTGCATCATTCTCTTGAGCCTCTGCATCACTCTCTTGAACCTCTGCATCACTCGCTTGAGGCTCTGCATCCCTCTCTTAAGCCTTTGCAACACTCTCTTCAGCCTCTGCATCATTCTCTTAAGCCTCTGCATCCCTCTCTTGATCATCTGCATCACTCTCGTATGCCTCTGCATCACTCTCGTATGCCTCTGCATCACTCTCTTGAGACTCTGCATAACTCTCCTGAGCTTCTGCATCACTCTCTTGAGCCTCTGCGTCCCTCTCTTGAGCCTCTTCAAACACTTTCTTCAGCCTCTGCATCACTCTCTTAAGCCTCTGAATCCCTCTCTTCATGCCTCTGCATCACTCTCTCGAGCCTCGAGCCTCAGCATCCCTCAAGAGAGGGATGCTGAGGCTCCAAAGAGAGATGCAGAGGCTCCAGAGAGCGATGTAGAGGCTTAAGAGAGGGATGCAGAGTCTCAAGAGAGTGATGTAGAGGCTTAAGGGAGGGATGCAGAGGCTCAAGAGAATGATGCAGAGGCTCAAGAGAGTGATGCAGAGCATCAAAAGAGGGATGCAGAGGCTCAAGAGAGTGATGCAGAGGCTCAAGAGAGTGATGCAGAGGCTCAAGAGAGTGATGCAGAGGCTCAAGTGAGGGATGCAGAGGCTCAAGAGAGGGATGCAGAAGCTCAAGAGAGTGATGCAGAGGATCAAGAGAGTGATGCAGAGGCTCAAGAGAGTGATGCAGAGGCTTAAAAGAGTGATGCAGAGGATCAAAAGAGTGATGCAGAGGATCAAGTGAGTGATGCAGAGGATCAAGAGAGGGAAGCAGAGGCTTAACAGAGTGATGCAGAGGCTGAAGAGCGTGATGCAGAGGCTGTAGAGAGTGATGCAGATATTATGGAAACTGCAGGGAGGGTTTGGGCAAAATGTGATCCATCGCCGCTTTCAGTAGTTGGCATATTTCCGGTATAAAAAGTCGTAATTTCAAACTGCGAATAAGCGCAGAAAGCCAGAATTTGGCTCCAAAATATGGCTCAAAGGTCGAATTTGGCATGTTTGGGATATTTTGCAAACTGCAGAGGGGTTTAGGCAAAATGGGACCCATCGCTTCTTTCAGTAATTGGCATATTTTCAAGCGTCAAATTTGGGATGTTTGGGATAAAAATTCGTAATTTCAAACTGCGAATACTGGCAGAGAACCAGAATTTGGCTCCAAAATAATTATCAATAGTCGAATTTGGGATGATTGGGATATTTTGAAAACTACAAGGAAGGGGTATGGGCAAAATGTGACCTATCGCTGCACTCAGTAATTCACATAGTATCGGTACAAAAAGTCGTAATTTCAAACTGCGAATATGTGCAGAGAGCCACAATTTGGCTCCAAAATTTGGCTCAAAGGTTGAATTTGGGATGTTAGGGACATTTTTAAAACTGCAGGGGGGTTTGGGCAAAATGTGACCCATCGCCGCTCTCAGTAATTGGCATATTCTCGGTATAATATGACGTAATTTCAAACTGCGAATACCAGCAGAGAGCCCGAATGTGGCTCCAAAATAAGGCTCAAGCGTCGAATTTGGGATGTTTGGGATATTTTGAAAACTGCAGGGGGGGGGGGAGGATTGGGCGAAATGTGACCCATCGCTGCTGTCAGTAATTGACATATTTTCGGTATAAAATGTCGTAATTTCAACCTGCAAATATGTTCAGAGAGCCAGAATTTGGCTCCAAAATATGGCTCAAGGGTGTAATTTGGGATGCTTTTGATTTTTTGAAAACTGAATGGTGGATTTGGGCAAAATGTGATCTATCGTCGCTTTCAGTAATTGGCATATTTTCGGTATAAAAAGTCGTAATTTCAAACTGCTAATACGTGCAGAGAGCCGGAATTTGGCTCGAAAATATGGCTCAAGCGTCGAATTTGGGATGTGTAGGATATTTTGAAAACTGCAGGGAGGGTTTGGCAAAATGTTATCCATCGAAGCTTTCAGTAATTGGAATATTTTCGGTATGAAAAGTCGTAATTTCAAACTGCGAATACATGCAGAAAGCCAAACGTTGGCTCCAAAATATGGCTCAAGGGTCGAATTGGGGATGTTTGGGATATTTTGAAAACTGCAGGGATTTTCTGGGCAAAATGTGATCCAACGCCGCACTCAGTAATTTGCATATTTTCGGTATAAAATGAAATAATTTCAAACTGCGAACACGTGCAGAGACCCCGAATTTGGCTCCAAAATATGGCTCAAGCGTCGAATTTGGGATGTGTAGGATATTTTGAAAACTGCAGGGAGGGTTTGGGCAAAATGTTATCCATCGAAGCTTTCAGTAATTGGAATATTTTCGGTATGAAAAGTCGTAATTTCAAACTGCGAATACATGCAGAAAGCCAAACGTTGGCTCCAAAATATGGCTCAAGGGTCGAATTGGGGATGTTTGGGATATTTTGAAAACTGCAGGGATGTTCTGGGCAAAATGTGATCCAACGCTGCACTCAGTAATTTGCATATTTTCGGTATAAAATGAAATAATTTCAAACTGCGAACACGTGCAGAGACCCCGAATTTGGCTCCAAAATATGGCTCAAGCGTCGAATTTGGGATGTTTGGGATATTATGAAAACTGCAGGGGGGGGGGGCAAAATTTGACCTATCGCCGCTCTCAGTAATTGACATATCTTCGGTGTATAAATTCGTAATTTCAAACTGCGAATATGTGCAGAGAGCCAGAATTTAACTCCAAAATATGGCTCAAGCGTCGAATTTGGGACGTTTGGGATATTTTGAAAACTTCAGGGACGGCTTTATGCAAAATGTGATCCATCGCCGCACTCAGTAATTGGCATATTTTCGGTAGAAAATGAAATAATTTCAAACTGCTATTACGTGCAGAGAGCCCGAATTTGGCTCCAAAATATGGCTCAAGCGTCAAATTTGGGATGTTTGGGATATGTGGAAAACTGCAGGGGGGTTTGGGCAAAATGTGTCCCATCGTCGCAATCAGTAATTGGCTTATTTTCGGTAGAAAATGTCGTAATTTCAAACAGCAAATCCGTGCAGAGAGCCAGAATTTGGCTCCAAAATATAGCTCATGGGTCGAATTTGGGATGTTTGGGATATTATGCAATCTGCCGGGGGGTTTGGGCAAAGTGTGACCCATCGCTGCTTTCAGTAGTTGGCTTATTTTCAAGCGTCAAATTAGGGATATTTGGGATAAAAAGTCGTAATTTCAAACTGAGAATACGTGCAGAGACCCCGAATTTGGCTCCAAAATATACCTCAAGCGTCGAATTTGGGATGTTTGGGATATTTTGAAAACTGCAGGGAGGGTTTGGGCAAAATTTGATCCATCGCTGCTTTCAGGAATTGTCATGTTTTCGTTATAAAAAGTCGTAATTTCAAACTGCGAATACGTTCAGAGAGCCAGAATTTAGCTCCAAAATAATTCTCAAGGGTCGAATTTGGGATGTTTGTGATATTTCGAAAACTGCAGGGAAGGTTTGAGAAAAATGTGATCCATCGCCGCTCTCATTAATTGGCATATTTTCGGTATAAAAAGTCGTAATTTCAAACTGCGAATACGTGCAGAGAGCCTGAATTTGGCTCCAAATTATGGCTCAAGCGTTGAATTTGCGGTATTTGGGATATTTTGGAAACTGCAGGGAGGGTTTGGGATAATGTGATCCATCGCCGCTTTCAGTAATTGGCATATTTTCGGTATAAAAATTCGTAATTTGAAACTGCGAATACGTGCAGAGAGCCGGAATTTGGCTCCAAAATATGGCTCAAGGGTCGAATTAGGGATGTTTGGGATATTTTGAAAACTGTAGGGATGGCCTGGGTAAAATGTGATCCAACGCCGCACTCAGTAATTGGCATATTTTCGGTATAAAATGAAATAATTTCAAACTGCGAACACGTGCAGAGACCCCGAATTTGGCTCCAAAATATGGCTCAAGCGTCGAATTTGGGATGTTTGGGATATTTTGAAAACTGCAGGGAGGGTTTGGGCAAAATGTGATCCATCGCCGCTTTCAGTAATTGTCATGTTTTCGGTATAAAAAGTCGCAATTTCAAAGTGCGAATTCGTTCAGAGAGCCAGAATTTAGCTCCAAAATAATTCTCAAGGGTCGAATTTGGGATGTTTGGGATATTTCAGAAACTGCAGGGAAAGTTTGTTCAAAATGTGATCCATCGCCGCTCTCAGTAATTGGCATATTTTCGGTATAAAAAGTCGTAATTTCAAACTGCGAATACGTGCAGAGAGCCAGAATTTGGTTCCAAATTATGGCTCAAGCGTTGAATTTAGGATGTTTGGGATATTTTGAAAACTGCAGGGAGGGTTTGGGCAAAATGTTATCCATCGCCGCTCTCAGTAATTGTCATGTTTTCGGTATAAAAATTCGTAATTTCAAACAGCGAATAAGCGCAGAAAGCCAGAATTTGGCTCCAAAATATGGCTGAAAGGTCGAATTTGGCATGTTTGGGATATTTTGAAAACTGCAAAGGGGAGGGGGGGTTTGGTCAAAATGTGACCCATCGCTGCTTTCAGTAATTGACATGTTTTCGGTATAAAATGTCGTATTTTCAACATGCAAATATGTGCAGAGAGCCAGAATTTGGCTCCAAAATGTGGCTCAAGGGTCGAATTTGGGATGCTTGGGATTTTTTGAAAACTGAATGGTGGGTTTGGGCAAAATGTGAACTATCGTCGCTTTCAGTAATTGGCATATTTTCGGTATAAAAAGTAGTTTTTCAAACTGCGAATACGTGCAGAAAGCCTGAATTCGGCTAGAAAATATGGCTCAATGGTCGAATTTGGGATGTTTGGAATATTTTTAAAACTGCAGGGAGGGTTTGGGCATAATGTGATAAATCGCCGCTTTCCGTAATTGGCATATTTTCATTATAAAAATTCATATTTTCAAACTGCGAATACGTGCAGAGAGCCAGAATTTGGCTCCAAAATCTAAAATCCAAGGGTCGAATTTAGGATGTTTGGGATATATGAAAACTGCAAGGGGGTTTGGGCAAAATGTGACGCATCGCTGCTTTCAGTAATTGGCATATTTTCAGTATAAAAAGTCGTAATTTCAAACTGCGAATACGTGCAAAGAGCCAGAATTTGACTCCAAAATAAGGCTCCAGGGTCGAATTTGGGATGTTTAGGATATTTTGAAACGTGCTGGGGGGGGGGGGGGCAAAATGTGACCCATCGCTGCTCTCAGTAATTAACATATTTTCGGTATAAAATGTCGTAATTTCAACCTGCGAATATGTGCAGAGAGCCAGAATTTGGCTCCAAAATATGGCTCAAGGGTCGAATTAGTGATGCTTTCGGATATTTTGAAAACTGCAGGAAGGGTTTGGGAAAAATGTGACCCATCGCCGCTCTCAGTAATTGGCATAATTTGGCTCCAA
The DNA here is from genome assembly GCF_040958095.1 of Procambarus clarkii. NCBI lineage: Eukaryota > Metazoa > Arthropoda > Malacostraca > Decapoda > Cambaridae > Procambarus > Procambarus clarkii. Next base: position 510,870 of record NW_027189192.1, read on the forward strand.
AATATGGCTCAAGCGTCGATCTTGGGATGTTTGGGATATATTGAAAACTGCAGAGGGGGTTTGGGCAAAAAGTGACCCATCGCTGCTTCCAGTAATTGGCTTATTTTCAAGCGTCAAATTTGGGATGTTTGGGATAAAAAGTCGCAATTTCAATCTGCAAATTCGTGTAGAGAGCCAGAATTTGGCTCCAAAATATGGCTCAAGCGTCGAATTTGGGACGTTTAGGATATTTTGAAAACTGCAGGGAGGGTTTGGGCAAAATGTTATCCATCGCCGCTTTCAGTAATTGGCATATTTTCGGTATGAAAAGTCGTAATTTCAAACTGCGAATACATGCAGAAAGCCAAACGTTGGCTCCAAAATATGGCTCAAGGGTCGAATTGGTTATGTTTGGGATATTTTGAAAACTGCAGGGATGGCCTGGGCAAAATGTGATTCATCGCCTTACTCAGTAATTGGCATATTTTCAGTGATGCAGAGGATCAAGAGAGTGTTGCAGAGGCTCGAGAGAGTGATTCAGAGGCTTACGAGAGTGATGCAGAGAATCAAGAGACTCATGCAGAGGCTCGAGAGAGTTATGCAGAGGCCTCAAGAGAGGGATTCAGAGGCTTAGGAGAGTGATGCAGAGGCTGAAGAGAGTGTTGCAGAGGCTCATGAGAGGGATCTTCTTGAGGTTATCTTGAGATGATTTTGGGGCTTTTTTTTTTTTAGTGTCCCCGCGGCCCGGTCCTCGACCAGGCCTCCACCCCCAGGAAGCAGCCCGTGACAGCTGACTAACTCCCAGGTACCTATTTACTGCTAGGTAACAGGGGCATTCAGGGTGAAAGAAACTTTGCCCATTTGTTTCTGCTTCGTGCGGGAATCGAACCCGCGCCACAGAATTACGAATGCTGCGCGCTATCCACCAGGCTACGAGGCCCCTTCGTAGCCTGGATGGGCATCCCTCTTCACGAGGGATGAAGAGACTTAAGAGAGTGATGCAGAGGCTCAAGAGAGAGATACAGAATCTCAAGAGAGTGATGCAGAGGCTTAAGAGAGTGATGCAGAGGCTTAAGAGAGTAAGGCAGAGGCTTAGGAGAGGGATGCAGAGGCTCAAGAGAGTAATGCAGAGGCTTAAGCGGGTGATGCAGAGGCTTAAGAGAGTAATGCAGAGGCTTATGAGAGTGATGCAGAAGCTTAAGAGAGGGATGCAGAGGCTCAAGAGAGGGATGCAGAGGCCCAAGAGAGTGTTTTCAAATACAAATGATAAAAATCTATGTGTTTTCAATAGAATTAACTAAAATGTTCCTGATTTTCGGTTTATATTACCGATGGAAGATGTACACGTAAAACCGCTCTAATCCGGCTGAAACGTCGATATATGCAATAAAACAGAACTTCTCCCCTTTCCAATATCTTATTCTGTATTTTAACGAGAAACAAATAGTTGATTGAAAATGAAGTGTTTAAGGTTAATTTCTTATCAATTATGTGTTTGCATCATTTTTATCGTATATTTAAGGAATTAATAGCAATAAACTGAAAATTCACAAAAACGCGGAAAAACAGCAAAATATTGCCTAATTCGATGATATTTTGTTTATATCACATAAAGGAAAAGGGGATGATAAACGTCAAAATATTGCTGGATTCGATGATTTTTAGTACGAAACATAATGCAAGAAAACTTGCTTAAAATGCAATATTATGCGAACATCTGAGATTTGATGGCCAAATCACAAATCGTGATGCATATATCGACGTTTCAGCCGGAATTGTGCGGTTTTACGTGTACATCTTCCAGCGGTAATATATACGGAAAATCAGGAACATTTTAGTTCATTCTAATGAAAACACATTGATTTTTATCATTTGTATTGGAAACAACATTGTCATATGTCTTTTCTTGGATCTAAATAATACGAAACTTCGCTTTATGATTCGAAGTTAAAATCCTCAAATTTGGAATAATAGTGAATTTTTTCATGTTTTTCATGTAGTTTGATATTACGTAAATTTATTCATTTTTATCAATATTTCGATACTATTTCATGAAGTATCAAGATATGTGATTTGGCCTTCATATCTCAGATTTTCGCATAATATTGCATTTTAAGCAAGTTTTCTTGCATTTTGTTTCGTACTAAACATCATCGAATTTAGCAATATTTTGACGTTTATCATCCCCTTTTCCTTTATGTGATTTAAACAAAAATATCATCGAATTTGGCAATATTTTGCCGTTTTTCCACGTTCTTGTGTATTTTCAGTTTTTTGGTATTAATTCATTAAATATACGATAAAAATGATGCAAACACGTAATTGATTAGATAATAAACTTATATACTTCATCTTCAATCATCTATTTGTTTCTCGTTGAAATATTGAGTAAGATATTGAAAAGGGGAGAAGTTTGGTTTATATTGCATATATCGACGTTTCAGCCGGAATTGTGCGGATTTACGTGTACATCTTCCGTCAGTAATATAAACGGAAAATCAGGAACATTTTAGGTAAATCTAATGAAAACACATTGATTTTTATCATTTGTATTGGAAACAACATTGTAATATGTCTTTTCTTGGATCTAAATAATACGAAACCTCGCTTTATGATTCGAAGTTAAAATCCTAAAATTTGGTATAATAGTGACTTTTTTCACGTTTTTCATGTAGTTTGATATTACGTAAATATATTCATTTTTACCAATATTTCGATACTATTTCATGTAGTATCAAGATATGTGATTTGGCCTTAATATCTCAGATTTTCGCATAATATTGCTTTTTAAGCAAGTTTTCTTGCATTAAGAAAGTTTTCTTGTTTTCTTGCATTTTGTTTCGTACTAAAAATCATCGAATTTAGTAATATTTTGACGTTTATCATCTCCCTTTTCCTTTATGTGATATAAACAAAATATCATCGAATTAGGCAATATTTTGCTGTTTTTCCACGTTTTTGTAAATTTTCAGTTTATTTTTATTAATTCATTAATTATACGATAAAAATGATGCAAACACTTAATTGATTGGAAATTAACCTTAAATACTTCATTTTCAATCAACTATTTGTTTCTCGTTAAAATACTGAGTAAGATATTGAAAAGGGGAGAATTTCTATTTTTATTGCATATATCGACGTTTCAGCCGGAATTGTGCGGTTTTACGTGTACATCTTCCGTCAGTAATATAAACGGAAAATCAGGAACATTTTAGGTAATTCTAATGAAAACACATTGATTTTTATCATTTGTATTGGAAACAACATTGTTATATGTATTTTCTTGTGTCTAAATAATACGAAACCTCGCTCTATGATTTGAAGTTAAAATCCTCAAATATGGTAAAATAGTGACTTTTTTTCACGTTTTTCATGTGGTGTGATTTCACGTAAATATATTCGTTTTTACCAATATTTCGATGCTACTTCATGTTTTCTCACGATATGTGATTCGGCCTTCAAATCTCAGTATTTCGCATAATATTGCATTTTAAGCAAGTTTTCTTGCATTTTGTTTCGTACTGTAAATCATCGAATTTAGTAATATTTTGACGTTTATCATCCCCCTTTTCCTTTATGTGATATAAACAAAGTATCATCGAATTTGGCAATATTTTGCTGTTTTTCCACGTTTTTGTGAATTTCCAGTTTATTGTTATTAATTCATTAAATATACAATAAAAATGATACAAACACATAATTGATTAGATAATAACCTTTAATACTTCATTTTCAATCATCTATTTGTTTCTCGTTGAAATACAGAGTAAGATATTGAAAAGGGGAGAAGTTCAGTTTTTATTGCATATATCGACGTTTCAGCCGGAATAGAGCGGTTTTACGTGTACATCTTCCATCGGTAATATAAACGGAAAATCAGGAACAATTTAGTTCATTCTAATGAAAACACATTGTTTTTTATCATTTGTATTGGAAACAACATTGTAATATGTCATTTCTTGGATCTAAATAATACGAAACCTCGCTTTATGATTCGAAGTTAAAATCCTGAAATTTGGTATAATAGTAACTTTTTCACGTTTTCATGTAGTTTTATATTACGTAAATATATTCATTTTTACCAATACTTCGATACTTTTTCATGTAGTATCACGATATGTGATTTGGCCTTCAAATCTCAGAATATCGCATAATACTGCATTTTAAGCAAGTTTTCATGCATTTTGTTTCGTACTAAAAATCGTCGAATTTAACAATATTTTGACGTTTATCATCCCCTTTTTCTTTATGTGATATAAAGAAAATATCATCTAATTAGGCAATATTTTGCTATTTTTTCCACGTTTTTATTGAATTTCCAGTTTATTGGTATTAATTCATTAAATATACGATAAAAATGATACAAACACATAATTGATTAGATACTAACCTTAAATACTTCATCTTCAATCATATATTTTTTTCTCGTTTAAATACTGAGTAAGATATTGAAAAGGGGGAAGTTTGGTTTTTATTGCATATATCGACGTTTTAGCCGGAATAGAGCGGTTTTACGTGTACATCTTCCATCGGTAATATAAACGGAAAATCAGGAACATTTTAGTTCATTCTAATGAAAACACATTGATTTTTATCATTTGTATTGGAAACAACATTGTCATATGTCTTTTCTTGAATCTAAATAATACGAAACCTCGCTTTATGATTCGAAGTTAAAATCCACAAATTTGGAATAATAGTGACTTTTTTCATGTTTTTCATGTAGTTTGATATTACGTAAATATATTCATTTTTACCAATATTTCGATACTATTTCATGTAGTATCAAGATATGTGATTTGGCCTTCATATCTCAGATTTTCGCATAATATTGCATTTTAAGCAAGTTTTCTTGCATTTTGTTTCGTACTAAGAGTCATCGAATTTAGTAATAATTTGACGTTTATCATCTCCCTTTTCCTTTATGTGATATAAACAAAATATCATCGAATTAGGCAATATTTTACTGTTTTTCCACGTTTTTGTAAATTTTCAGTTTATTTTTATTAATTCATTAATTATACGATAAAAATGATGCAAACACATATTTGATTAGAAATTAACCTTAAATACTTCATTTTCAATCAACTATTTGTTTCTCGTTAAAATACTGAGTAAGATATTGAAAAGGGAGAATTTCTGTTTTTATTGCATATATCGACGTTTCAGCTGGAATTGTGCGGTTTTACGTGTACATCTTCCGTCAGTAATATAAACGGAAAATCAGGAACATTTTAGGTAAACCTAATGAAAACACATTGATTTTTATCATTTGTATTGGAAACAACATTGTTATATGTATTTTCTTGGATCTAAATAATACGAAACCTCGCTTTATGATTTGAAGTTAAAATCCTCATATATGGTAAAATAGTGACTTTTTTCACGTTTTTCATGTGGTGTGATTTTACGTAAAAATATTCGTTTATACCAATATTTCGATACTACTTCATGTTTTCTCACGATATGTGATTCGGCCTTCAAATCTCAGTATTTCGCAAATGTTGTATTTCTAAGTAAGTTTCTTGCATTTTGTTTCGTACTAAAATAATCGATTTAGTAATATTTTGACGTTTATCATCCCCTTTTCTTTTATGTGATTTAAACAAAATATCATCGAATTAGGCAATATTTTGCCGTTTTTCCACGTTTCTGTGAATTTTCAGATTATTGGTATTAATTCATTATATATACGATAAAAATGATGCAAACACATAATTGATTAGATAATAACCTTAAAAACCTCATTTTCAATCAACTATTTGTTTCTCGTTAAAATACTGAGAAACATATTGAAAAGGGGAGAAATCCTGTTTTTATTGCATATATCGACGTTTCAGCCGGAATTGTGCGGTTTTACGTGTACATTTTCCATCGGTAATATTAACGGAAAATCAGGAACATTTTAGTTCATTCTAATGAAAACACATTGACTTTTATCATTTGTATAGGAAACAACATTGTCATATGTCTTTTCTTGGATCTAAATAATACGAAACCTCGCTTCATGATTCGAAGTTAAAATCCTCAAATTTGGTATAATAGTGACTTTTTCACGTTTTTTATGTAGTGTGATATAACGTAAATATATTCTTTTTACCAATATTTTGATACTATTTCATGTAGTATTACGATATGTGATTTGGCCTTAAAATCTCAGAATTTCGCATAATATTGCATTTTAAGCAAGTTTTCTTGCATTTTGTTTAGTACTAATAATCATCGAATTTAGTAATATTTTGACGTTTATCATCTCCCTTTTCCTTTATGTGATATAAACAAAATATCATCGAATTAGGCAATATTTTTCTGTTTTTCCACGTTTTTGTAAATTTTCAGTTTATTGTTATTAATTCTTTAAATATGTATGACAAAAATGATGCAAACACATAATTGATTCGAAATTAACCTTAAATACTTCATTTTCAATAAACTATATGTTTCTCTTTAAAATACTTAGTAAGATATTGAAAAGGGGAGAAGTTCGGTTTTTATTGCATATATCGACGTTTCAGCCGGAATAGAGTGGTTTTACGTGTATATCTTCCATCGGTAATATAAACGGAAAATCAGGAACATTTTAGTTAATTCTAATGAAAACACATTGATTTTTATCATTTGTATTGGAAACAACATTGTCATATGTCTTTTCATAGATCTAAATAATACGAAACCTCGCTTTATGAATCAAAGTAAAATCCTCAAATTTGGTATAATAGTGACTTTTTTCACGTTTTTCATGTAGTTTTATATTACTTAAATATATATATTTTTACCAATATTTCGATACTGTTTCATGTAGTATGACGATATGTGATTTGGCCTTCAAATCTCAGAATTTCGCATAATATTGCATTTTAAGCAAGTTTTCTTGCATTTTGTTTAGTACTAAAAATCATCGAATTTAGTAATATTTTGACGTTTATCTTCTCCTTTTTCCTTTATGTGATATAAACAAAATATCATCGAATTAGGCAATATTTTTCAGTTTTTCCACGTTTTTGTAAATTTTCAGTTTATTGTTATTAATTCATTATATATACGATAAAAATGATGCAAACACGTAATTGATTAGAAATTAACCTTAAATACCTCATTTTCAATCAACTATTTGTTTCTCGTTAAAATACTCAGTAAGATAATGAAAAGGGGAGAAGTTCGGTTTTTATTGCATATATCGACGTTTCAGCTGGAATTGAACGGTTTAACGTGTATATATTCCATCGGTAATATAAACAAAAAATCAGAAACATTTTAGTTCATTCTAATGAAAACACATTGATTTTTATCATTTGTATTGGAAACAACATTGTCATATGTCTTTTCTTGGATCTAAATAATACGAAACCTCGCTCTATGATTCGAAGTTAAAATCCTCAAATTTGGTATAATAGTGACTTTTTCACGTTTTTTATGTAGTTTGATATTACGTAAATATATTCATTTTACCATTTTATCCCTCTCTTGTGCCTCTGCTTCCCTCACTTCAGCCTCTGCTTCCCTCACTTGAGCCTCTGCATCCCTCTCTTGAGCCCCTGCACCCCTCTCTTGAGCCTCTGCATCCCTCTCTTGAGCTTCTGCATCCCTCTCTAAAGCCTCTGCATCACTCTCTTGAGCCTCTGCATCACTGACTTGAGTCTCTTCATCACTCTATTGAGCCTCTGCATCCCTCTCTTAAGCCTCTGCAACACTCTCTTCAGCCTCTTCATCACTCTCTTAAGCATCTTCATCCCTCTCTTGATCATCTGCATCACTCACGTAAGCCTCTGCATCACTCTCTTGAGCCTCTGCATAACTCTCATGAGTCTCTGCATCACGCTCATGATCCTCTGCATCACTCTCTTGAGCCTCTGCATCACTCTCTAGAGCCTCTGCATCACTCTTTTCAATCTCTTATCAACGTCAAAATATTACTAAATTCGATGATTTTTAGTACGAAACAAAATGCAAGAAAACATGCTTAAAATGCTGTATTATGCGAAATTCTGAGATTTGAAGGCCAAATCACATATCACGATACTATATGAAATAGTATCGAAATATTGGTAAAATTAATATATTTACGTAATATCAAACTACATAAAAAACGTGAAAAAGTCACTATTATACCAAATTTGAGGATTTTAACTTCGAATCATAAAGCGAGGTTTCGTATATTTTTAGATCCAAGAAAAGACATATGACAATGTTGTTTCCAATACAAATGATAAAAATCAATGTGTTTTCATTAGAATGAACTAAAATGTTCCTGATTTTCCGTTAATATTACCGATGGAAAATGTACACGCAAAACCTTTCAATTCCGGCTGAAACGTCGATATATGCAATAAAAACCGAACTTCTCCCCTTTTCAATATGTTTCTCAGTATTTTAACGAGAAACAAATAGTTGATTGAAAATGAGGTTTATTAAGGTTATTATCTAATCAATTTGCATCATCAATTTTGCAATCAATTAATCATAGTTTGCATCATTTTTATCGTATATTTAGTGAATTAATACCAATAAACTGGAAATTCACAAAAACGTGGAAAAACAGCAAAATATTGCCTAGTTCTATGATATTTTGTTTATATCACATAAAGGAAAAGGGAGATGATAAACGTCAAAATATTACTAAATTCGAAACTAAATTCGAAATTCGAAATTACTAAAGTACGAAACAAAATGCAAGAAAACTTGCTTAAAATGCAATAATATGCGAAATTCTAAGATTTGAAGGCCAAATCACATATCGTGATACTACATGAAATAGTATCGAAATATTAACATCGAAATATTAATATTAACAAATCATCTATTTGTTTCTCGTTGAAATACTGAGTAAGATATTGAAAAGGGGAGAAGTTTGGCTTTTATTGCATATATCGACGTTTCAGGCGGAATTGTGCGGTTTTACGTGTACATCTTCCATCGGTAATATAAGAAAAGACGTATGACAATGTTGCTTCCAATACAAATGATAAAAATCAATGTGTTTTCATTAGAATTACCTAAAATGTTCCTGATTTTTTGTTTATATTACCGATGGAATATATACACGTTAAACCGTTAACTTCCAGCTGAAACGTCGATATATGCAATCAAAACCGAACTTCTCCCCTTTTCAATATCTTACTGATTATTTTAACGAGAAACAAATAGTTGATTGAAAATGAGGTATTTAAGGTTAATTTCTAATCAATTACGTGTTTGCATCATTTTTATCGTATATTTAATGAATTAATACCAATAAACTGAAAATTCATAAAAACGTTGAAAAACGGCAAAATATTGCCTAATTCGATGATATTTTGTTTAAATCACATAAAGGAAAAGGGGATGATAAACGTCAAAATATTGCTAAATTCTATGATGTTTAGTACGAAACAAAATGCAAGAAAACTTGCTTAAAATGCAATATTATGCGAAATTCTGAGAGTTTAAGGCCAAATCACATATCGTAATACTACATGAAAAAGTCTCGAAATATTGGTAAAAATGAATATATTTACGTAATATCAAATTACATGAAAAACATGAAAAAGTCCCTATTATACCAAATTTGAGGATTTTAACTTCGAATCATAACGCGAGGTTTCGTTTAATTTAGATCCAAGAAAAGACATATGACAATGTTGTTTCCAATACAAATGATAAAAAACAATGTGTTTTCATTAGAATGAACTAAATTGTTCCTGATTTTCCGTTTATATTACCGATGGAAAATATACACGTAAAACCGCTCTATTCCGGCTGAAACGTCGATGTATGCAATAAAAACCGAACTTCTCCCCTTTTCAATATCTTACTCAGTATTTCAACGAGAAACAAATAGATGATTGAAGATGAAGTATTTAAGGTTATTATCTAATCAATTATGTGTTTATATAATTTTTATCGTATATTTAAAGAATAAACCAATAAACTGGAAATTCAATAAAAACGTGGAAAAAACAGCAAAATATTGCCTAATTCGATGATGTTTTCTTTGTATCGCATAAAGGAAAAGGGGGATGATAAACGTCAAAATATTACTAAATTCGATGATTTTTAGTACGAAACAAAATGCAAGAAAACATGCTTAAAATGCAATATTATGCGATATTCTGAGATTTGAATGCCGAATCACATATCATGAGAAAACATGAAGTAGTATCGAAATATTGGTAAAACGAATATATTTACGTAAAATCACACCACATGAAAAACGTGAAAAAAGTCACAATTTTACCATATTTGAGGATTTTAACTTCAAATCATAGAACGAGGTTTCGTATTATTTAGATCCAAGAAAAGACATATGACAATGTTGTTTCCAATACAAATGATAAAAATCAATGTGTTTTCATTAGAATTAACTAAAATGTTCCTGATTTTCCGTTTATATTACCGACGGAAGATGTACACGTAAAACCGCTCTAATCCGGCTGAAACGTCGATATTTGCAATAAAAGAGAAATTTTCCCCTTTTCAATATCTTATCAGGTATTTTAACGAAAAACAAATAGTTGATTGAAAATGAAGTATTTAAGGTTATTATCTAATCAATTATGTGTTTGCATCATTTTTTATCACATATATTTAATGAATTAATACCAATAAACTGGAAATTCACAAAACCGTGGAAAAACAGCAAAATATTGCCTAATTCTATGATATTTTGTTTAAATCACATAGAGGAAAAGGGGGATGATAAACGTAAAAATATTACTAAATTCGATGATTATTAGTACGAAACAAAATGCAAGAAAACATGCTTAAAATGCAATATTATGTGAAATTCTAAGATTTGAAGGCCAAATAACATATCGTGATACTACATGAAATTGTATCGAAATATTGGTAAAATGAATATATTTACGTAATATCAAACTACATAAAAAATGTGAAAAAGTCACTATTATACCAAATTTGAGGATTTTAACTTCGGATCATAACGCGAGGTTTCGTATAATTTAGATCCAAGAAAAGACATATGACAATGTTGTTTCCAATACAAATGATAAAAAACAATGTGTTTTCATTAGAATGAACTAAAATGTTCCTGATTTTCCGTTTATATTACCGATGGAAGATGTACACGTAAAATCGCTGTATTCCTGCTGAAACGTCGATATATGCAATAAAAATCGAACTTCTCCCTTTTCAATATCTTACTCAGTATTTTAACGAGAAACAATTAGTTGATTGAAAATGAAGTATTTAAGGTTAATTTCTAATCAATTATGTGTTTGCATCATTTTCATCGTATATTTAATGAATTGATACCAATAAACTGAAAATTCAGAAAAACGTGGAAAAACGGCAAAATATTGCCTAATTCGATTATATTTTTTTAAATCACATAGAGGAAAAGGGGGATGATAAACGTAAAAATATTACTAAATTCGATGATTATTAGTACGAAACAAAATGCAAGAAAACATGCTTAAAATGCAATATTATGTGAAATTCTAAGATTTGAAGGCCAAATCACATGTCGTGATACTACATGAAATAGTATCGAAATATTGGTAAAATGAATATATTTACGTAATATCAAACTACATAAAAAACGTGAAAAAGTCATTATTATACCAAATTTGAGGATTTTAACTTCGGATCATAAAGCGAGGTTTCGTATAATTTAGATCCAAGAAAAGACATATGACAATGTTGTTTCCAATACAAATGATAAAAACAATGTGTTTTCATTAGAATGAACTAAAATGTTCCTGATTTTCCGTTTATATTACCGATGGAAGATATACACGTAAAACCGCTCTATTCCGGCTGAAACGTCGATATATACAATAAAAACCGAACTTCTCCCCTCTTCAATATCTTACCCAGTATCTCAACGAGAAACAAATAGATGATTGAAGATGAAGTACTTAAGGTTATTATCTAATCAATTATGTGTTTGTTTTATTTTTAACGTATATTTAATGAATTAATACCAATAAACTGGAAATTCAATAAAAACGTGGAAAAAACAGCAAAATATTGCCTAATTCGATTATATTTTCTTTATATCACAATAAAGGAAAAGGGGGATGATAAACGTCAAAATATTACTAAATTCGATGATTTTTAGTAGGAAACAAAATGCAAGAAAACTTGCTTAAAATGCAATACTATTCGAAATTCTGAGATTTGAAGGCCGAATCGCATATCGTGAGAAAACATGAAGTAGTATCGAAATATTGGTAAAAACGAATATATTTACGTAAAATCACACCACATGAAAAACGTGAAAAAAATCATTATTTACCATATTTGAGGATTTTAAATTCAAATCAAAGAGCGAGGTTTCGTATTATTTAGATCCAAGAAAAGACATATGACAATGTTGTTTCCAATACAAATGATAAAAATCAATGTGTTTCCATTACAATTAACAAAAATATTCCTGATTTTCCGCTTATATTACCGACTGAAGATGTACACGTAAAACCGCTCTAATCCGGCTGAAACGTCGATATATGCAATAAAAGCAGAAATTCTGTTTCAAAACAGAAATGAAAATGAAGTATTTAAGGTTAATTTCTAATCAATTATGTGTTTTGCATCATTTTTATCATACATATTTAATGAAAACAAAACAAAACATTTAACAAAAACGTGGAAAAACAGCAAAATATTGCCTAATTCGATGATATTTTGTTTAAATTACATAAAGGAAAAGGGGGATGATAAACGTCAAAATATTACTAAAATCGATGATTTTTAGTACAAAACAAAATGCAAGAAAACTTGCTTAAAATGCAATATTATGCGAAATTCTGATATTTGAAGGCCAAATCACATATCGTGAGAAAACATGAAGTAGTATCGAAATATTGGTAAAAACGAATATATTTACGTAAAATCACACCACATGAAAAACCTGAAAAAAGTCACTATTTTACCATATTTGAGGATTTTATCTTCAAATCATAGAGCGAGGTTTCGTATTATTTAGACCCAAGAAAAGACGTATGGCAATGTTGCTTCCAATACAAATGATAAAAATCAATGTGTTCTCATTAGAATTACCTAAAATGTTCCTGATTTTTTGTTTATATTACCAATGGAATATATACACGTTAAACCGTTCAATTCCAGCTGAAACGTCGATATATGCAATAAAAACCGAACTTCTCCCCTTTTCAATATCTTACTGAGTATTTTAACGAGAAACAAATATTTGATTGAAAATGAGGTATTTAAGGTTAATTTCTAATCAATTACGTGTTTGCATAATTTTTATCGTATATTTAATGAATTAATACCAATAAACTGAAAATTCACAAAAACGTTGAAAAACGGCAAAATATTGCCTAATTCGATGATATTTTGTTTAAATCACATAAAGGAAAAGGGGATGATAAACGTCAAAATATTGCTAAATTCGATGATGTTAAGTACGAAACAAAATGCAAGAAAACTTGCTTAAAATGCAATATTATGCGAAATTCTGAGAGTTTAAGGCCAAATCACATATCGTAATACTACACGAAAAAGTCTCGAAACATTGGTAAAAATGATTATATATACGTAATATCAAATTACATGAAAAACATGAAAAAGTCCCTATTATACCAAATTTGAGGATTTTAACTTCGAACCATAACGCGAGGTTTCGTTTAATTTAGATCCAAGAAAAGACATATGACAATGTTGTTTCCAATACAAATGATAAAAATCAATGTGTTTTCATTAGAATTAACTAAAATGTTCCTGATTTTCCGTTTATATTACCGACGGAAGATGTACACGTAAAACCGCTCTAATCCGGCTGAAACGTCGATATATGCAATAAAAGAGAAATTCTCCCCTTTTCAATATCTTATGAAGTATTTTAACGAGAAACAAATAGTTGATTGAAAATGAAGTATTTAAGGTTATTATCTAATCAATTATGCGTTTGCATCATTTTTATCATATATATTTAATGAATTAATTCCAATAAACTGGAAATTCACAAAAACGTGAAAAAACAGCAAAATATTGCCTAATTCTATGATATTTTGTTTATATCACATAAAGGAAAAGGGAGATGATAAACGTCAAAATATTACTAAATTCGATGATTTTTGATGATCACTCTCTTGAACCTCTCTTATATATCTCTCTTGAGCCTCTGCATCACTCTCTGCATCTGCTCTCTGAGCCTCTGCATCACTCTCTTCAACCTTTGCATCACTCTCTTAAGCCTCTGCTTCCCTCTCTTGATCCTCCCCATCACTCTCTTGAGCCTCTGCATCACTCTCTTGAGCCTCTACATCACTCTCTTGAGCCTCTGCATCACTCTCTTCAGCCTCTGCATCACTCTCTTCTGCCTCTGCATCCCTCTCTTGATCCTCTGCATCACTCTCTTGAGCCTCTGCATCATTCTCTTGAGAATCTGCTTCCCTCTCTTAGGCCTCTACATCATTCTCTTGAGCCTCTGCATTACTCTCTTGAGCCTCTGCCTCACTCTCTTAAGCCGCTTCATCTCTCTCTTCAGCCTTTGCATCACTCTCTGGAGCCTCTGCATCCCCCTCTTGATCCTCTGCATCACTCCCAAGAGCCTCTGCACCCCTCTCTTGTGCCTCTTTATTCTTCACTTGAGCCTCTGCATCCCTCTCCTGAGCCTCTGCATCACTCTCTTGAACTCCTGCATCCCTCACATGAGCCTCTACATCCCTCACTTGAGCCTTTGCATCAATCTCTTAGGCCTCTGCATCCCTCTCTTGAGCCTCTGCGTCACTCTCAAGAGCCTCTGCATCCCTCTCTTGTGCCTCTGCTTCCCTCACTTAAGAATCTGCATCCCTATCTTGAGCCCCTGCATCCCTCTCTTGAGCCTCTGCATCCCTCTCTTGAGCCTCTGCATCCCTCTCTTAAGCCTCTGCATCACTCATATAAGCATCTGCATCACTCTCGTAAGCCTCTGCAACGCTCTCTTCAGCCTCTGCATCACTCTCTTAAGCCTCTGCATCCCTTTCTTGAGCCTTTGCGTCACTCTCTTGAACTCCTGAATCCCTCTCATGAGCCTCTGCATCATTCTCCTGAGTCTTTGCATCACTCTCTTAAGCCTCTGCATCCCTCTCTTGAGCCTCTGCGTCACTCTCAAGAGCCTCTGCATCCCTCTCCTGTGCCTCTGCATCCCTCACTAGAGCCTCTGCATCCGTCTGCTGACCCCCTGCATCCCTCTCATGTGCCTCTGCATCCCTCTTATGAGCCTCTGCATCCCTCTCATGAGCCTTTGCATCACTCTCTTAAGCCTCTTCATCCCTCTCTTGTGCCTCTGCATCCCTCACATGAGCCTCTGCATTCCTCTCTTGAGCCTCTGCATCCCTCTCTTGGGCCTCTGCATCCCTCTATTGAGCCTCTGCCTCCCTCTCTTAAGCCTCTGCAACACTCTCTTAAGCCTCTGCATCACTCTCTTGATTCTCTGCATCACTCTCTTGAGCCTCTGCATCATACTCATGAGCCTCTGCATCCCTCTCTTCAGCCTCTGCATCACTTTTTTAAGCCTCTGAATCATCCTCTGCATCACTCTCTTGAGCCTCTGCATAGCTCTCTTAAGCCTCTGCATGCCTCTCTTGATCCTCTGTATCACTCTCTTGAGCCTCTGCATCATTCTCTTGAGCCTCTGCATCCCTCTCTTAAGCCTCTACATCATTCTCTTGAGCCTCTGCATCACTCTCTTGAGCCTCTGCATCACTCTCTTAAGCCTCTGCCTTTCTCTCTTGTGCCTCTGCATCACTTTCGTGAGCGTCTGCCTTTCTCTCTTGAGAATCTGCTTCACTCTCTTGAGCCTCTGCATCACTCTCTTGAGCCTCTGCATTATTCTCTTGAGCCTCTGCATCCCTATCTTAAGCCCCTGCATCACACTTTTTAGCCTCTGCATCCCTCTATTAAGCCTCTGCATCACTCTCTTGAGCCTTTGCATCGCTCTCTTGAGCCTCTGCATCACTCTCTTAAACCTCTGCATCCCTCTTTTGATCCTCTGCATCACTCTCTTGAGCCTCTGCATCATTTTCTTGAGCCTCTACATCCCTCTCGTAAGTCTCTGCATCATTCTCTTGAGCCCCTACATAACTCTCTTGATCCTCTGCATCACACTCTTAAGAATCTGCATCTCTATCTTCAGCCTCTGCATCACTCCTCTAATCCTCAGCATCACTCTCTTGAGCCTCTGCATCATTCTCTTGAGCCTCTGCATCCCTCTCTTAAGCCTCTACATCATTCTCTTGAGCCTCTGCATCCCTCTCTTGAGCCTTCGCATCACTCTCTTGAGCCTCTGCATCATTCTCTTGAGCCTCTGCATCCCTCTCTTGAGCCTCTGCATCACTTTCAAGTGCCACTGCGTCTTTCTCTTTTGCCTCTGCATCACTCACTTTACCCTCTGCATCCCTCTCTTGAGCCTCTACATCCCTCTCTTGAGCCTTTTCATCCCGCTCTTGAGCCTCTGCATCCCTCTATTGAGCCTCTGCATCTCTCTCTTGAGCTTCTGCATCACTCTCTTAAGCCTCTGCATCACTCTCGTAAACCTCTGAATCATTCTCTTGAGCCTCTGCATCCCTCTCTTAAGCCTCTACATCAATCTCTTGAGCCTCTGCATCCCTCTCTTGAGCCTTTGCATCACTCTCTTGAGCCTCTGCATCATTCTCTTGAGCCTCTGCGTCCTTCTCTTGAGCCTCTGCATCACTCTCAAGTGCCTCTGCATCTTTGTCTTTTTACTTAAATATCTTACTCAGTATTTACTTAAATATCTTACTCAGTATTTTAACGAGATACAAATAGATGCTTGAAAATGAAGTATTTAATGTTATTTTCTGATCAATTATGTGTTTGCATAATTTTTATCGTATATTTAATGATATAATAACAATAAACTGAAAATTCAGAAAAATGTGGAAAAACGGCAAAATATTGCCTAATTCGATGATATTTTGTTTATATTACATAAAGGAAAAGGGGGATGATAAACGTCAAAATATTGCTAAATTCGATGATTTTTAGTACAAAACAAAATGCAAGAAAACATGCTTACAATGCAATTTTATGCGAAAATTTGAGATTTGAAGGCCAAAGTACATATCGTGATACTACATGAAATAGTATCGAAATATTGGTAAAATGAATATATTTACGTAATATCAAACTACATCAAAAACGTGAAAAAAGTCATTATTATACCAAATTTGAGGATTTTAACTTCGAATCATAGAGCGATGTTTCGTATTTTTTAGACCCTAGAAAAGACGTATAAAGATGTTGTTTCCAATACAAATGATAAAAATCAATGTGTTTTCATTAGAATTAACTAAAATGTTCCTGATTTTCCGTTATATTACCGATGGAAGATGTACACGTATTCCAATCTAATCCGGCTGAAACGTCGATATATGCAATAAAAACAGAACTTCTCCCCTTTTCAATATCTTACTCAGTATTTTAACGAGAAACAAATAAATGATTGGAAATGAAGTATTTAAGGTTATTTTCTGATCAATTATGTGTTTGCATAATTTTTATCGTATATTTAATGAGTTAATAACAATAAACTGAAAATTCACAAAACGTGGAAAAACGGCAAAATATTGCCTAATTCGATGATATTTTGTTTAAATCACATAAAGGAAAAAAGGATGATAAAGGTCAAAATATTGCTAATTCGATGATTTTTAGTACAAAACAAAATGCATGAAAACTTGCTTAAAAATGCAAAATTTGCGAAATTCTGAGATTTGAAGTCCAAATCACATATTGTTAGAAAACATGAAGTAGTATCAAAATATTGGTAAAAACGAATATATATACGTAAAATCACACTACATGAATAACGTGAAAAGTCATATATACCAATTTGAGGATTTTAACTTCGAATCATGAGCGATGTTTCGTATTTTTAGACCAGAAAAGACATACGAAATGTTGTTTCAATACAAATGATAAAAATCAATGTGTTTTCATTAGAATTAACTAAAATGTTCCTGATTTTCCGTTTATTACCGATGGAAGATGTACACGTAAAACCGCTCTAATCCGGCTGAAACGTCGATATATGCAATAAAAACAGAACTTCTCCCCTTTTCAATATCTTACTCAGTATTTTAACGAGAAACAAATAATGCTTGAAATGAAGTATTTAATGTTATTTTCTGATCAATTATGTGTTTGCATAATTTTTATCGTATATTTAATGAATTAATAACAATAAACTGAAAATTCACAAAAACGTGGAAAAACGGCAAAATATTGCCTAATTCGATGATATTTTGTTTATCACATAAAGGAAAAGGGATGATAAACGTCAAAATATTGCTAAATTCGATGATTTTTAGTACAAAACAAAATGCAAGAAAACTGCTTAAATGCAATTTGCGAAATTTGAGATTTGAAGGCCAAAGCACATATCGTGATACTAAATGAAATAGTATCGAAATATTGGTAAAAAGAATATATTACGTAATCAACTACATCAAAACGTGAAAAGTCATTATTACCATTTGAGGATTTTAGCTTCGAATCATGAGCGAGTTTCGTATTTTTAGACCCTACAAAAGATGTTGCTTCAATACAAATATAAAAATCAATGTGTTTTCATTAGAATTAACTAAAATGTTCCTGATTTTCCGTTTATATTACCATGGAAGATGTACACGTAAAACCGCTCTAATCCGGCTGAAACGTCGATATATGCAATAAAAACAGAACTTCTCCCCTTTTCAATATCTTACTCAGTATTTTAACGAGAAACAAATAGATGCTTGAAAATGAAGTATTTAATGTTATTTTCTGATCAATTATGTGTTTGCATAATTTTTATCGTATATAATGAATTAATAACAATAAACTGAAAATTCACAAAACGTGGAAAAACGGCAAAATATTGCCTAATTCGATGATATTTTGTTTATATCACATAAAGGAAAGGGGGATGATAAACGTCAAAATATTGCTAAATTCGATGATTTTTAGTACAAAACAAAATGCAAGAAAACATGCTTACAATGCAATTTTATGCGAAAATTTGAGATTTGAAGGCCAAAGCACATATCGTGATACTAAATGAAATAGTATCGAAATATTGGTAAAAATGAATATATTTACGTAATATCAAACTACATCAAAAAACGTGAAAAAGTCATTATTACACCAAATTTGAGGATTTTAGCTTTCGAATCATAGAGCGACGTTTCGTATTTTTTAGACCCTACAAAAGATGTTGCTTCCAATACAAATACTAAAATCAATGTGTTTTCATTAGAATTAACTAAAATGTTCCTGATTTTCCGTTTATATTACCGATGGAAGATGTTCACGTAAAACCGCTCTAATCCGGCTGAAACGTCGATATATGCAATAAAACAGAACTTCTCCCCTTTTCAATATCTTTCTCTGTATTTTAATCGAGGAAACAAAAAGATGATTGAAAATGAAGTATTTAAGGTTATTTTCTGATCAATTATGTGTTTGCATAATTTTTCTCGTATATTTAATGAATTAATAACAATAAACTGAAAATTCACAAAAACGTGGAAAAACAGCAAAATATTGCCTAATTCGATGATATTTTGTTTATATCACATAAAGGAAAAGGGGATGACCAACGTCAAAATATTGCTGAATTCGATGATTTTTAGTACAAAACAAAATGCAAGAAAACTTGCTTAAAAATGCAAAATTTGCGAAATTCTGAGATTTGAAGGCAAAATCACATATTGTTAGAAAACATGAAGTAGTATCGAAATATTGGTAAAAACGAATATATATACGTAAAATCACACTACATGAATAACGTGAAAAAAGTCACTATATTATCATACTTGAGGATTTTAACTTCAAATCATAGAGCGAGGTTTCGTATTATGTAGATCCAAGAAAAGACATATGACAATGTTGTTTCAAATGCAAATGATGAAAATCAATGTGTTTTCATTAGAATTAACTAAAATGTTCCTGATTTTCCGTTATATTACCGATGGAAGATGTACACGTAAACCGCTCTAATCCGGCTGAAACGTCGATATATGCAATAAAAACAGAACTTCTCCCCTTTTCAATATCTTACTCAGTATTTTACCGTGAAACAAATAGATGATTGAAAATGAATTATTTAAGGTTATTTTTCTGATCAATTATGTGTTTGCATAATTTTTATCGTATATTTAATGAATTAATTACAATAAACTGAAAATTCGCAAAAACGTGGAAAAACGGCAAAATATTGCCTATTTCGATGATATTTTTGTTTATATCACTTAAAGGAAAAGGGGATGATAAACGTCAAAATATTGCTAAATTCGATGATTTTTAGTACAAAACAAAATGCAAGAAAACTTGCTTACAATGCAATTTTATGCGAAAATTTGAGATTTGAAGGCCAAAGCACATATCGTGATACTACATGAAATAGTATCGAAATATTGGTAAAAATGAATATATTTACGTAATATCAAACTACATCAAAAACGTGAAAAAAGTCATTATTATACCAATTTGAGGATTTTAACATCGAATCATTGAGCGACTTTTCGTATTTTTTTAGACTCTAGAAAAGACGTATAAAGATGTTGCTTCCAATACAAATGATAAAAATCAATGTGTTTTCATTAGAATTAACTAAAATGTTCCTGATTTTCCGTTTATATTACCGATGGAAGATATACACGTAAAACAGCTCAATTCCGGCTGAAACGTCGATATATGCAATAAAAACCGAACTTCTCCTCTTTTCAATATCTTACTCAGTATTTTAGCGAGAAACAAATAGTTGATTGAAAATGAAGTATTTAAGGTTAATTTCAAATCAATTAAGTGTTTACATCATTTCTATCGTATATATTGTATAAACTATTGATAACAATAAACTGAAAATTCACAAAAACGTGGAAAAACAGCAAAATATTGCCTAATTCGATTATATTTTTGTTTATATCACATGAAGGAAAAGGGGGATGATAAACGTCAAAATATTACTAAATTCGATGATTTTTAGTGCGAAACAAAATGCAAGAAAACATGCTTAAAATGCAATATTATGCGAAATTATGAAATTTGAAGACAAAATCACATATCTTGATACTACATGAAATAGTATCGGTATATTGGTAAAATGAATATATTTACGTAATATCAAACTACAAAAAAACGTGAAAATGTCACTATTATACCAAATTTGAGGATTTTAACTTCGAATCATTAAGCGAGGTTTCGTATTATTTAGATCCAAGAAGACATATGACAATGTTGTTTCCAATACAAATGATAAAAATCAATGTGTTTTCATTTGAATGAACTAAAATGTTCCTGATTTTCCGTTAATATTACCGATGGAAAATGTACACGTAAAAGCGCCCAGTTCCGGCTGAAACGTCGATATATGCAATAAAAACCGAACTTCTCCCCCTTTTCAATATGTTTCTAAGTATTTTAACGAGAAACAAATAGTTGATTGAAAATGAGGTATTTAAGGTTATTATGTAATCAATTATATGTTTGCATCATTTTTATCGTATATTTAATGAATTAATACCAATAAGCTGAAAATTCACAGAAACGTGGAAAAACGGCAAAATATTGCCAAATTCGATGATATTTTGTTTAAATCACAAAAGGAAAAGGGGATGATGAACGTCAAAATATTGCTAAGGTCGATGATGTTAGTACGAAACAAAATGCAAGAAAACTTGCTTCAAATGCAATATTATGCGAAAATCTGATATTTGAAGGCCAAATCACATATCGTGAGAAAACATGAAGTAGTATCGAAATATTGGTAAAAGGAATATATTTACGAAAAATCAAACCACATGAAAAACGTGAAAAAAGTCACTATTTTACCATATATGAGGATTTTAACTTCAAATTATAGAGCGAGGTTTCGTATTATTTAGATCCAAGAAAAGACATATGACAATGTTCTTCCAATACAAATGATAAAAATGAATGTGTTTTCATTATAATTAACTAAAATGTTCCTGATTTTCCGTTTATATTACCGACGGAAGAGGTACACGTAAAACCGCTCTTATCCGGCTGAAACGTCGATATATGCAATAAAAACAGAAATTCTCCCCTTTTCAATATCTTACTCAGTATTTCAACGAGAAACAAATAGTTGATTGAAAATGAGGTATTTAAGGTTAATTTCTAATCAATTATATGTTTGCATCATTTTTATCGTATAATTAATGAATTAATAACAATAAACTGAAATTTACAAAAACGTGGAAAAACAGCATTCCTCTCTTAAGCCTCTGCATCATTCTCTTCAGCCTCTGCATTCCTCTCCTTAGCCTCTGCATCACTCACGTAAGCCTCTGCATCACTCTCTTAAGCCTCTGCATCCCTTTTTTGAACCTCCATCAATTTCTTAAGCCTCTGCATCCCTTTCTTGAGCCTTTGCATCACTCTCTTGAACTCCTGCATCCCTCTCATGAGCCTCTGCATCATTCTTCTGAGCCTTTGCATCACTCGCTTAAGCCTCTGTATCCCTCTCTTGAGCCTCTGCGTCTCTCTCTTGAGCCTCTGCATCCCTCTCTTAAGCCTCTGCAACACTCTCTTCAGCCTCTGCATCACTCTCTTAAGCCTCTGCATCCCTTTCTTGAGCCTCTGCATCACTTTCTTAAGCCTCTTCATCCCTTTCTTGAGCCTTTGCATCACTCTCTTGAACTCCTGCATCCCTCTCATGAGCCTTTGCATCATTCTCCTGAGCCTTTGCATCACTCTCCTAAGCCTCTGCATCCCTCTCTTGAGCCTCTGCGTCACTCTCAAGAGCCTCTACATCCCTCTCTTGTGCCTCTGCATCCCTCACTTGAGCCTCTGCATCCGTCTGCTGAGCCCCTGCATCCCTCTCATGAGCCTCTGCATACCCTCTTGAGCCTCTGCGTCACTCTCTTAAACCTCTGCATCCCTCTCTTGAGCCTCTGCATCACTGTCAAGAGCCTCTGCATCCCTCTCTTGTTCCTCTGTATCCCTCACATGAGCCTCTGCATCCCTCTCTTGAGCCTCTGCATCCCTCTCTTGGGCCTCAGCATCCCTCAAGAGGCTCAACAGAGGGATTCAGGGGCTCAAGAGAGGGATGCGGATGCTCAAGTGAGGGAAGCAGAGGCACAAGAGAGGGATGCAGAGGTTCTTGCGAGTGACGCAGAGGCTCAAGAGAGGGATGCAGAGGCTCTTGGGAGTGATGCAGAGGCTCAAGAAAGGGATGCAGAGGCTGAAGAGAGTGATTCGGGGGGCTTACGAGAGTGATGCAGAGGCTTAAGAGAGTGCTGCAGAGGCTTAAGTGAGTGATGCAGAGGCTCAAGCGAGGGATGCAGAGGCTCAAGAGAGGATGCAGGGTCTCAAGAGAGGGATGCAGAGGCTCAAGTGAGAGATGAAGAGGCACAAGAGAGGGATGCAGAGGCTCTTGAGCGTGACGCAGAGGCTCAAGAGAGGAATGCAGAGGCTTAAGAGAGTGATACAAAGGCTCAGGAGAGGGATGCAGAGGTTAATGAGAGGGATGCAGTAGTTCAAGAGAGTGATGCAGAGGTTCAAGAAGGGGATGCAGAGGCTTAAGAAAGTGATGCAGAGGCTCAAAAAAGGGATGCAGAGGCTTACGAGAATGATGTAGAGGCTTAAGTGAGGGATGCAGAGGCTCAAGAGTATGATGCAGAGGCTAAAGAGAGTGATGCAGAGAATCAAGAGAGTGACGCAGAGGCTTAAGAGAGTGATGCAGAGTCTTAGGAGAAGGATGCAGAGGCTCAATAGAGGGATGCAGAGGCCGAAGAGAGGGATGCGGAAGCTCAAGAGAGGGATGCAGAGGCTCAAGTGAGGGATGCAGAGGCACAAGAGAGTGATGCAAAGGCTCACGAGAGGGATGCAGAGGCTCATCAGAGGGATGCAGGAGTTCAAGATAGGGATGCAGAGGCTCAAGAGAGTGATTCAGAGGATTACGAGAGTTTATGCAGAGGCTTAAGAGAGTGATGCAAAGGCTTAAGATATGGATGCAGAGGCTCAAGCGAGGGATGCAGAGTCTCAAGAGAGGGATGCAGGGGCTCAGGAGACGGATGCAGAGGCTCAAGTGAAGGATGCAGAGGCACAAGAGAGGGATGCAGAGGCTCTTGAGAGTGACGCAGAGGCTCAAGAGAGGGATGCAGAGGGTTAGGAGAGTGATGCAAAGGCTCAGGGGAGGGATGCAGAGGCTCATGAGAGGGATGCAGGAGTTCAAGAGAGTGAGGCAAAGGCTCAAGAAAGGGATGCAGAGGTTTAAGAAAGTGATGCAGAGGCTCAAAAAAGGGATGCAGAGGCTTAAGAGTGTGATGCAGAGGCTGAAGAGAGTGTTGCAGAAGCTCAAGAGAGTGATGCAAAGACTCAAGAGGGTGATGCAGAGACTGAAGAGAGTGTTGCAGAGGCTTAAGAGAGGGATGCAGAGGCTCAAGAGAGGGATGCAGAGGGTTAAGAGAGTGATGCAGAGGCTGAAGAGAGTGTTTGCAGAGGCATAAGAGAGGGATGCAGAGGCTCAAGAGAGTGATGCAAAGGCTCAAGAGAGTGATGCAGAGGCTTAAGAGAGGGATGCAGAGGCTCAAGAGAGGGATGTAGAGGCTAAAGAGCGTGATGCAGAGGCTCAAGAGAGGGATGCAGAGGCTCAAGAGAGAGATGCAGAGGCTTAAGAGAGTGATGCAAAAGTTCAAGAGTGTGATGCAGAAGCACAAGAGAATGAGGTAGAGGCTTAAGAGAGGGATGCAGAGGCTCAAGAGAATGATGCACCGGCTCAAGAGAGTAATGCAGAGGCTTAAGAGAGGGATGCAGAAGATCGAGAGAGTGATGCAAAGGCTTCAGAGAGGAATGCAGAGGCTGAAGAGAATGATGCAGAGGCATAAGAGAGGGATGCATAGGCTGAAGAGAATAATGCAGAGGCTTAAGAGAGTTATGCAGGGGCTCAAGAGAGTGATGTAGAGGCTCAAAAGAGTGATTGCAGAGGCTTAACAGAGTGATTCAGAGGCTTACGAGAGTGATGCAGAGGCTTAAGAGAGTGATGCAGAGGCTTAAGAGAGGTATGCAGAGGCTGAAGAGAGGGATGCTAAGGTTCAAGAGAGGGATGCAGGGGCTCAAGAGAGGATGCAGAGGCTATCGTGAGGGAAGCAGAGGCACAAGAGAGGGATGCAGGGGCTCTTGAGAGTGACGCAGAGGCTCAAGAGAGGGATGCAGAGGCTTAAGAGAGTGATGCAAAGGTTTCAAGTGAGGGATGCAGAGGCTCATGTGAGGGATGCAGGAGTTCAAGAGAGTGATGCAGAGGCTCAAGAGAGGGATGCAGAGGCTCAAGTGAGGGATAATGAGGCACTAGAGAGGGATGCAGAGGCTCTTGGGGGTGATGCAGAGGCTCAAGAGAGGGATGCATAGGCTCAAGAGAGTGATTCAGAGGCTTACGAGAGTAATGCAGAGGCTTAAGAGAGTGATGCAAAGGCTCAAGTGAGGAATGCAGAGGCTCATGTGAGGGATGCGGGAGTTCAAGAGAGTGATGCAGAGGCTCAGGAGAGGGATGCAGACGCTCAAGTGAGGGATAAAGAGGCACAAGAGAGGGAAGCAGAGGCTTAAGAGAGTGATGCAGAGGCTAAAGAGAGTGATGCAGAGGCTGAAGAGAGTGATGCAGAGGCTCAAGAGAGTGATGCAGAGGATCAAGAGAGTGATGCAGAGGCTCGAGAGTGATTCAGATGCTTACGAGAGTGATGCAGAGAAACAAGAGAGTGATGCAGAGGCTCAAGAGAGTTATGCAGAGGCCTCAACAGAGGGATTCAGAGGCTTAGGAGAGTGATGCAGAGGCTGAAGAGAGTGTTGCAGAGGCTCAAGAAAGGGATGAAGAGGCTGAAGAGAGTGATGCAGAGGCTCAAGAAAGGGATGCAGAGGCTCATGAAAGTGATGCAGAGGCTTAAGAGAGTAAGGCAGAGGCTTAGGAGAGGGATGCAAAGGCTCAAGAGAGTAATGCAGAGGCTTAAACGGTGATGCCGAGGCTCAAGAGAGTGATGCAGAGGCTTAAGAGAGGGATGCAGGGGCTCAAGAGAGTGATGCAGAGGCTCAAGAGAGTGATTCAGAGGCTTAAGAGAGTGATGCAGAGGCTTAAGAGAGTGATACAGAGGCTTAAGAGAGGGATGCAGAGGCTCAAGAGAGGGATGCAGAGGCCCAAGAGAAGGATGCAGAGGCTCACGAAAGGGATTCAGTGGCTCAAGTGTGGGATGCAGAGGCTCAAGAGAGGGATGCAGAGGCTTAAGAGAGTGATGCAAAGGCTCAAGAAAGGGATGCAGAGGCTCATGAGAGGGATGCAGGAGTTCAAGAGAGGGATGCAGAGGCTCAAGAAAGTGATTCAGAGGCTTTCGAGAGTGATGCAGAGGCTCAAGAAAGTGATTCAGAGGCTTACGAGAGTGATGCATTGGCTTCAAAGTGTGATGCAGAGGCTTAAGAGAGGGATGCAGAGGCTCAAGCGAGGGATGCAGGGCTGAAGAGAGGGATGCAGAGGCTCAAGTGAGGGATGCAGAGGCACCAACGAACTCTCTCCATTTAGACGCTAGGCCTCCAGTTTGTGTGTGTGTGTGTGTTCCTATCAAATAAATGTATTTATCCTCTTTTATATCTACTACATCTATTTCTCTCTAACACACACACACACACACACACACACACACACACACACACACACACACACACACACACACACACACACACACACACACACACACACACACACACACACACACACACATACACACACACACACAAACACACACACACACACACACACACACACACACACACACACACACACACACACACAAACACACACACACACACACACACACACACACACACACACACACACACACACACACACACACACACACACACACACACACACACACACACACACACACACACACACAAACTGGAGGCCTAGCGTCTAAATGGAGAGAGTTCGTTGGTTATAATCCTAATGGTCCCCGATCGAATCCCGGTTGATGCAATAGCAAATCGAAAGATATTCTTTATCCTGATTCGACTGTTCACCTAGCACAAATGTATCCATCAATGTATCCATCTATCTTTCGACTTATATCTGTCAATCCATCAATCTATCTTCCCATTAAACCAACCATTTATCATTATATACATCTATCTATCTATGAATCCGTCCATCAACTCATCTTTCTATCCATCCATATAGTCATCTGTCTTTCCGTCCATCAACTCATCTATGCATCCTTCTATCCGTCAATATATATATTTAGTTATCAATGTATCCATCCATCTATATACCTATATAAATTTTCCATTAATCTATCCATTTATCATAACCATCTATCAACACCCTCCCCACTCCCTCTCCTATTTTACTACCAAACTCCCTCCTCTCGTTCTGGCCACCTTCTCCTTCCCTTTTCCTCCCTCTCATAAACCTGCTCATCCTCCATCCTTCTGCCCTTTCCCACTCCCGCCCCTATCCCATCCCTCCCTTCCCATCGTCTTCCCTCTCGCCGCAGATCCATCCCTTCGTTCTCATTCCTTCCGACGCTTCTCACTGTCGCCCTTCCCTCTGTTTTTCCTCCCTCCCGTTGCTAGTCCTTTAGTCCGTTGAGCCTCTGCATCACTCTCTGGAGCCTCTGCATACTCTCTTGAGCCTCTGCATCACTCTCTTAAGCCTCTGCATCTCTCTCTTCAGCCTCTGCATCACTCTCTTGAGCCTCTGCATCACTCTCTTAAGCCTCTGCATCTCTCTCTTCAGAATCTGCATCACTCTCTTCATCCTCTGCATCACTCTCTTGAGCCTCTGCATCACTCTCTTGAGCCTCTGCATCACTCTCTTGAGCCTCTGCATCACTCTCTTGAGCCTCTGCACTTACTCTTCTGCACCACTCGCTTAAGCCTCTGCATCTCTCTCTTCAGCCTCTGCATCACTCTCTTTAGCCTCTGCATCACTCTCTTGAGTATCTGCATCACTCTCTTGAGCCTCTGCATCACTCTCTGGAGCCCTGCATCTCTCTCTTGAGCCTCTGCATCACTCTCTTGAGCCTCTGAATCACTCTCTAGAGCCTCTGCATCACTCTCTTGAGTCTCTGCATCACTCTCTGGAGCTTCAGCATCTCTCTCTTGAGCCTCTGCATCACTCTCTTGAGCCTCTGAATCACTCCTCTAGAGCCTCTGCATCACTCTCATAAGCCTCTGCTTCCCTCTCTTGATCCTCTGCATCACTCTCTTGAGCCTCTGCATCACTCTCTTGATCCTCTGGCATCACTCTCTTCAGCCTCTGCATCCCTCTCTTGAGCCTCTGCATCACTCTTTTAAGCCTCTGCATCACTCTCTTGAGCCTCTGCATCACTCTCTTGATCCTCTGCATCACTCTCTTGAGCTTCTGCATCCCTCTCTTGAGCCTCTGCATCCCTCACTTGAGCCTCTGCATCACTCTCTTGAGCCTCTGCATCACTCTCTTGAGCCTCTGCATCACTCTCTTGAGCCTCTGCATCCCTCTTTTGATGCTCTGCATCACTCTCTTGAGCCTCTGCATCATTCTCTTGAGCCTCTGCATCCCTCTCTTAAGCCTCTACATCACTCTCTTGAGACTCTGCATCCCTCTCTTAAGCCTCTACATCGCTCTCTGGAGCCTCTGCATCTCTCTTTGGAGCCTCAGCATCCCTCTCTTGAGGGATGCTGAGGCTCGAGGCTCGAGAGAGTGATGCAGAGGCCTGAAGAGAGGGATTCAGAGGCTTAAGAGAGTGATGCAGAGGCTGAAGAAAGTGTTGAAGAGGCTCAAGAGAGGGACGCAAGGCTCAAGAGAGTGATGCAGAAGCTCAGGAGAGTTATGCAGAGTCTCAAGAGAGTGATGCAGAGGCAAACGAGAGTGATGCAGATGATCAAGAGAGGGATGCAGAGGCTTAAGAGAATGATGCAGAGGCTGAAGAGAGTGTTGCAAAGGCTTAAGAGAGGGATGCAGAGCCTCAAGCGAGTGATGCAGAGGTTCAAGAGAGTGATGCAGAGGCTCAAGAGAATGATGCAGAGGCTTAAGAGAGGGATGCAGAGGCTCAAGAGAGGGATGTAGAGGCTCAAGAGAGTGATGCAGAGGCTTAAGTCTTGAGCCTCTGCATCCCTCTCTTAAGCCCTGCAACACTCTCCTCAGCCTCTGCATCATATCTTAAGCCTCTGCATCTCTCTCTTAATCATCTGCATTACTCTCGTAAGCCTCTGCATCACTCTCAATGAGCCTCTGCATAACTCTCTTCTGCCTCGGCATCACTCTCTTGAGCCTCTGCATCCCTCTCTTCAGTCTCTGCAAACACTCTCTTCAGCCTCTGCATCACTCTCTTAGCCTCTGAATCCCTCTCTTGAGGCCTCTGCATTCACTTTCTCGAGCTTCTGCATCACTCTCCTGATCCTCTGCATCAATCTCTTAAGCCTCTGCATCACTCTCTTGAAACTCTGCATAACTCACTTGAGCTTCTGCATCACTCTCTTCAGCCTCTGCATCACTCTCCTAATCCTCTGCTTCCCTCTCGTGATCCTCTGCATCACTCTTTTGAGCCTCGGCATCACTCTCTTAATCCTCTGGATCACTCTCTTGAGCCTCTGCATCACTCTCTTGAGCCTCTACATCACTCTCTTGAGCCTCTGCATCACTCTCTTCAGCCTCTGCATCACTCTCTTATGCCTCTGCATCCCTCTCTTGATCCTCTGCATCACTCTCTTGAGCCTCTGCATCATTCTCTTGAGAATCTGCATCCCTCTCTTAAGCCTCTATATCATTCTCTTGACCCACTGCATCACTCTGTTGAGCCTCTGCCTCACTCTCTTAAGCCTCTGCATCTCTCTCTTCAGCCTTTGCATCACTCTCTGGAGCCTCTGCATCCCTCTCTTGAGCCTCTGCATCACTCCCATGACCCTCTGCACCCCTCTCTTGTGCTTCTTTATTCCTCACTTGAGCCTCTGCATCCCTCTCTTGAGCCTCTGCATCACTCTCTTGAACTCCTGCATCCCACACATGAGCCTCTGCATCCCTCACTTGAGCCTTTGCATCACTCTCTTAAGCCTCTGCATCCCTCTCTTGAGCCTCTGCATCACTCTCTCGAGCCTCTGCATCACTCTCTTGAGCCTCTGCATCACTCTCTTGAGCCTCTGCATCACTCTCTTAAACCTCTGTATCCCTCTCTTGATCCTCTGCATCACTCTCTTGAGCCTCTGCATCATTCTCTTTAGCCTCTACATCCCTCTCTTAAGCCTCTACATCATTCTCTTGAGCCCATGCATCACTCTCCTGAGCCTCTGCATCACTCTCTTAAGCCTGCATCTCTCCCTACAGCCTCTGCATCACTCTCTTGATCCTCTGCATCACTCTCTTGAGCCTCTGTATCATTCTCTTAAGCCTCTGCATCCCTCTCTTGAGCCTCTGCAACACTCTCAAGTGCCTCTGCATCTTTCTCTTGTGCCTCTGCATCCCTCACTTTAGCCTCTGCATCCCTGACTTTAGCCTCTGCATCCCTCTCTTGAGCCTCTGCATCCATCTCTTGAGCCTCTGCATCCCTCTCTTAAGCCTCTGCATCACTCTCTTGAGCCTCTCCATTACTCTCTTGAGCCCCTGCATCCCTCTCTTGAGCTTCTGCATCACTCTCTTGAGCCTCTGCATCACCGAATTAGGCCATTATCATCAAATGAGGCCATATTTTGCCTTTTTCCATGTTTTTGTGAATTATCAGTTTATTGTTATTAATTTATTATATATACGATAAAAATGATTTATTTAAATAAATAAAATTTATTATTTTTAAATAAATATTATTTATTTAAATAAATAAATAAAATATATAACAATTTTATATTTATAAATATATAATTTAAATATTGATCTGTATGGATATGGACCCTGTGGGCCAGGAGGTCATCTGTGTCCCCTCAGATGGTCTCCCTTATCACAGTTTGTGTCTATGGATGTGTGTGAGTGTGTGAGTGTGAGTGTCACTGTGAGTGTCCGGGTGAGTGTGGGTGTCCCTGTGAGTGTCCGGATGATTATGTGTCCGGTTACATCTGTGGTTTCAGGAGGCCATCTGTGTCCCCTCAGATGGCCCCTTATCACAGTCTATGGATGTGTGTGTGTGAGTGTCCCTGTGAATGTTCGGATAAGTGTGTGTGTGTGTGTGTGTGTGTGAGTGTCCGGATTTATGTGAGGTTTGGTTTCAGGAACCATTTGTGTCCATACTCCCCCAAATCTCCTCCCTTATTCCCACCGTGGGTTCGAATCCCAGGTGATTAGACCTACCCTAGGTCTATGAATCCAAGGTATCCATCCGTGGGCCCAACGGATTTCACCCCTTCTCCACTTTCCTAGGGCCAGGCCAGTTCCAGCTATCCAGGGAACCTGTCGAAACAGAGGCAGCTACAGGAGGGGACACACAAATATTTGTGCCCTGCAGTTACACAGCCGTTCCGACAGGCTCGATCGCAATCTATCCAGATGAGAACACGTTCTCCTCCGACTAGACCACGCTGGAGTCGCTGTATGTTTAAAATTTGGTTCCTTTATTTATAGTTAGTATTTTTGGTGTATTAATTGATTTGTTTTATATTTTTAATGACTTAGGTAGAGTGATTTAGGGAGTGGGGGGAGGTACTGGGGGAGGTGGTAGCGTGTGTAGTAGATTATACGAGATCGTGGTTAGTTAGTATTTATCTAGTTGTGTTCACCTAGTTGTTCTTGCGAGGGTTGAGCTCTGCTCTTTCGGCCCGCCTCTCAACTGTCAATCAATCAATTTTTACTAACTAATAAAAAAAAATTTCCACATACACACACCCAGGAAGCAGCCCGTAACAGGTGTCTAATGCCCAAGTACCAATGTACTGCTAGGTAAGAGGAGCATCAGAATGAATGAAACTCTGCTGATTTTCGTTTGCGCAATCACCGGGGGATCGAACTTTGACCCTAGCATTACGAGTCCAGAGCGCTGTCCACTCAGCTATAAAGCCCCCTAGTGTGTGCATTGGTGCAAAAGATAATTTGGGAGAGGTTAATGGAAAGGAATGATGTTTGGTGGCCTTGAAGTCACTGGAAGAGGGTTGCCAGTTATGAATTTAAATTATAAATTGATTAAGATAGGATATATATGCAAAAGACGTTGTGAGAGATAGTAAGAAAAGTGTTTCTGACTGAGGTTAGGTACTGTGTGGTTGACTTGTATGTTAGGAAAAAGAATATTTATAAGAAACATAGATGTTCTTTAGAAATGTTTGTTTGCAAATAGTTGCAAATTATTGGGTAAAAAACCAATGGTTACCGTACCTTGAACAAACACGTGAGCACCATTAGTCGACGGGGGTCAGGGAGTGAGAGTCAACAGCGAAACAGTAACAAAAAATGTGACAATAATGGGAAACTATGTCATTCAAACGTATACATGTTAACCATATAAATTACAGTAACACTAAACGCGCGCATACGTACATATGTCAATCAATTTACATAAATAAACATTCACTAATATGTACTTTTAAAATGGACACATACAGATAATTACCGTACACATGTCAGTTTAATTACAGGTACACATAAACACATATAGCTTTACGTGTCTGTCGGTCATGACAATAATACACATGGATACGAACACAAAACAGTCCATTATCAACTAGTGTGTGTGTGTGTGTGTGTGTGTTTGTGTGTGTGTGTGTGTATTCTCTCCTGGTTCTGTTTGCAGGGGTTGAGCTCTGGCTGTTTGGTCCCGCCTCTGTGTGTATGTGTATGTATGTGTGTGTGCGTGTGTGTGTATTCTCAACTGGTTCTGTTTGCAGGGGTTGAGCTCTGGCTCTTTGGTCCCGCCTCTGTGTGTGTGTGTGTATGTGTGTGTGTGTGTGTGTGTGTGTGTGTGTGTGTGTTTTCTCCCCTGGTTCTGTTTGCAGGGGTTCAGCTCTGGCTCTTTGGTCCCGCCTCTGTGTGTGTGTGTGTGTGTGTGTGTGTGTGTGTGTGTGTGTGTGTGTGTGTGTGTGTGTGTGTGTGTGTGTGTGTGTGTGTGTGTGTGTGTGTGTGTGCGCGCGTGGTGTGTGTGTGTGTGTGTGTGGTGTGTGTGTGTGTGTGTGTATTCACCTAGTTGTATTCACTTAGTTGTGTTTGCGGGGGTTGAGCTTTGCTCTTTCGGCCCGCCTCTCAACTGTCAATCAACTGTTTACTAACTACACTAACTACTTTTTTTTTTTTTTTTTCACACCACACACACACACCCCAGGAAGCAGCCAGTGACAGCTGACTAACTCCCAGGTACCTATTTACTGCTAGGTAACAGGGGCATTCAGGGTGAAAGAAACTTTGCCCATTTGTTTCTGCCTCGTGCGGGAATCGAACCCGCGCTACAGAATTACGAGTCCTGCGCGCTATCCACCAGGCTACGAGGCCCCCTGAACAGTCGAATCAGGATAAAGAATATCTTTCGATTTGCTATTGCATCAACCGGGATTCGATCGGGGACCATTAGGATTATAACCAACGAACTCTCTCCATTTAGACGTAGGCCTCCAGTTTGTGTGTGTGTGTGTGTGTGTGTGTGTGTGTGTGTGTGTTTTATCATTATATTTACTATATGTATCTGCAGAATCGAGTTATTAGCTCTTAGACCCCGCCTATCAAATAAATGTATTTATCCTCTTGTATATCTACTACATCTATTTCTCTCTAACTAACACACACACAAATACACACACACACACACACACACACACACACACACACACACACACACACACACACACACACACACACACACACACACACACACACACACACACACATACACACACACACAACAACACACACACACACACACACACACACACACACACACACACACACACACACACACACACACACACACACACACACACACGCACACACACACACACACACACACACACACACACACACACACACACACACACACACACACACAAACTGGAGGCCTAGCGTCTAAATGGAGAGAGTTCGTTGGTTATAATCCTAATGTTCCCCGATCGAATCCCGGTTGATGCAATAGCAAATCGAAAGATATTCTTTATCCTGATTCGACTGTTCACCTAGCACAAATGTATCCATCAATGTATCCATCTATCTTTCGACTTATATCTGTCAATCCATCAATCTATCTTCCCATTAAACCAACCATTTATCATTATATACATCTATCTATCTATGAATCCGTCCATCAACTCATCTTTCTATCCATCCATATAGTCATCTGTCTTTCCGTACATCAACTCATCTATGCATCCGTCTATCCGTCAATATATATATTTAGCTATCAATGTATCCATCCATCTATATACCTATATAAATTTTCCATTAATCTATCCATTTATCATAACCATCTATCAACACCCTCCCCACTCCCTCTCCTATTTTACTACCAAACTCCCTCCTCTCGTTCTGGCACCTTCTCCTTCCCTTTTCCTCCCTCTCATAAACCTGCTCATCCTCCATCCTTCTGCCCTTCCCACTCCCGCCCCTATCCCATCCCTCCCTTCCCATCGTCTTCCCTCTCGCCGCAGATCCATCCCTTCGTTCTCATTCCTTCCGACGCTTCTCACTGTCGCCCTTCCCTCTGTTTTTCCTCCCTCCCGTTGCTAGTCCTTTAGTCCGTTGAGCCTCTGCATCACTCTCTGGAGCCTCTGCATTACTCTCTTGAGCCTCTGCATCACTCTCTTAAGCCTCTGCATCTCTCTCTTCAGCCTCTGCATCACTCTCTTGAGCCTCTGCATCACTCACTTAAGCCTCTGCATCTCTCTCTTCAGCCTCTGCATCACTCTCTTTATCCTCTGCATCACTCTCTTAAGCCTCTGCATCACTCTCTTGAGCCTCTCCATTACTCTCTTGAGCCCCTGCATCCCTCTCTTGAGCTTCTGCATCACTCTCTTGAGCCTCTGCATCACCGAATTAGGCCATTATCATCAAATGAGGCCATATTTTGCCTTTTTCCATGTTTTTGTGAATTATCAGTTTATTGTTATTAATTTATTATATATACGATAAAAATGATTTATTTAAATAAATAAAATTTATTATTTTTAAATAAATATTATTTATTTATATAAATAAATAAAATATATAACAATTTTATATTTATAAATATATATATTTAAATATTGATCTGTATGGATATGGACCCTGTGGGCCAGGAGGTCATCTGTGTCCCCTCAGATGGTCTCCCTTATCACAGTTTGTGTCTATGGATGTGTGTGAGTGTGTGAGTGTGAGTGTCACTGTGAGTGTCCGGGTGAGTGTGGGTGTCCCTGTGAGTGTCCGGATGATTATGTGTCCGGTTACATCTGTGGTTTCAGGAGGCCATCTGTGTCCCCTCAGATGGTCTCCCTTATCACAGTCTATGGATGTGTGTGTGTGAGTGTCCCTGTGAATGTTCGGATAAGTGTGTGTGTGTGTGTGTGTGTGAGTGTCCGGATTTATGTGAGGTTTGGTTTCAGGAACCATTTGTGTCCCTACTCCCCCAAATCTCCTCCCTTATTCCCACCGTGGGTTCGAATCCCAGGTGATTAGACCTACCCTTCCCATCGTCTTCCCTCTCGCCGCAGATCCATCCCTTCCTTTTCCGACGCTTCTCACTGTCGCCCTTCCCTCTGTTTTTCCTCCCTCCCGTTGCTAGTCCTTTAGTCCGTTGAGCCTCTGCATCACTCTCTGGAGCCTCTGCATCTCTCTCTTCAGCCTCTGCATCACTCTCTTGAGCCTCTGCATCACTCACTTAAGCCTCTGCATCTCTCTCTTCAGCCTCTGCATCACTCTCTTTATCCTCTGCATCACTCTCTTCAGCCTCTGCATCACTCTCTTGAGCCTCTGCATCACTCTCTTGAGCCTCTGCATTACTCTTCTGCACCACTCTCTTAAGCCTCTGCATCTCTCTCTTCAGCCTCTGCATCACTCTCTTTAGCCTCTGCATCACTCTCTTGAGTCTCTGCATCACTCTCTTGAGCCTCTGCATCACTCTCTGGAGCCTCAGCATCTCTCTCTTGAGCCTCTGCATCACTCTCTTGAGCCTCTGAATCACTCTCTAGAGCCTCTGCATTCACTCTCTTGAGCCTCTGCATCACTCTCTGGAGCTTCAGCATCTCTCTCTTGAGCCTCTGCATCACTCTCTTGAGCCTCTGAATCACTCTCAAGAGCCTCTGCATCACCCTCATAAGCCTCTGCTTCCCTCTCTTGACCCTCTGCATCACTCTCTTGAGCCTCTGCATCGCTCTCTTGATCCTCTGCATCCCCTCTTCAGCCTCTGCATCCCTCTCTTGAGCCTCTGCATCACTCTCTTAAGCCTCTGCATCACTCTCTTGAGCCTCTGCATCGCTCTCTTGATCCTCTGCATCCCTCTCTTGAGCCTCTGCATCCCTCTCTTGAGCCTCTGCATCACTCTCTTAAGCCTCTGCATCACTCTCTTGAGCCTCTGCATCACTCTCTTGATCCTCTGCATCACTCTCTTGAGCCTCTGCATCCCTCACTTGAGCCTCTGCATCCCTCACTTGAGCCTCTGGATCACTCTCTTGAGCCTCTGCATCACTCTCTTGAGCCTCTGCATCACTCTCCTGAGCCTCGGCATCCCTCTTTTGATCCTCTGCATCACTCTCTTGAGCCTCTGCATCATTCTCTTGAGCCTCTGCATCCCTCTCTTAAGCCTCTACATCACTCTCTTGGGACTCTGCATCCCTCTCTTAAGCCTCAACATCGCTCTCTGGAGTCTCTGCATCTCTCTCTGGAGCCTCAGCATCCCTATCTTGAGGGATGCTGAGGCTCGAGGCTCGAGAGAGTGATGCAGAGGCCTGAAGAGAGGGATTCAGAGGCTTAAGAGAGTGATGCAGAGGCTGAAGAAAGTGTTGAAGAGGCTCAAGAGAGGGACGCAGAGGCTCATGAGAGTGATGCAGAGGCTCAGGAGAGTTATGCAGAGTCTCAAGAGAGTGATGCAGAGGCTTACGAGAGTGATGCAGATGATCAAGAGAGGGATGCAGAGGCTTAAGAGAATGATGCAGAGGCTGAAGAGATTGTTGCAGAGGCTTAAGAGAGGGATGCAGAGCCTCAAGCGAGTGATACAGAGGTTCAAGAGAGTGATGCAGAGGCTCAAGAGAATGATGCAGAGGCTTAAGAGAGGGATGCAGAGGCTCAAGAGAGGGATGTAGAGGCTCAAGAGAGTGATGCAGAGGCTTAAGTCTTGAGCTTCTGCATCCCTCTCTTCAGTCTCTGCAACACTCTATTCAGCCTCTGCATCACTCTCGTAAGCCTCTGAATCCCTCTCTTGAGGCCTCTGCATCACTCTTCGAGCTTCTGCATCACTCTCCTGATCCTCTGCATCAATCTCTTCAGCCTCTGCATCACTCTCTTGAACCTCTGCATAACTCTCTTGAGCCTTTGCATCACTCTCTTCAGCCTCTGCATCACTCTCCTAATCCTCTGCTTCCCTCTCGTGATCCTCTGCATCACTCTCTTGAGCCTCAGCATCACTCTCTTAATCCTCTGGATCACTCTCTTGAGCCTCTGCATCACTCTCTTGAGCCTCTACATCACTCTCTTGAGCCTCTGCATCACTCTCTTCAGCCTCTGCATCACTCTCTTATGCCTTTGCATCCCTCTCTTGATCCTCTGCATCACTCTCATGAGCCTCTGCATCATTCACTTGAGAATCTGCATCCCTCTCTTAAGCCTCTACATCATTCTCTTGAACCTCTGCATCACTCTGTTGAGCCTCTGCCTCACTCTCTTAAGCCTCTGCATCTCTCTCTTCAGCCTTTGCATCACTCTCTGGACCCTCTGCACCCCTCTCTTGTGCCTCTTTATTCCTCACTTGAGCCTCTGCATCCCTCTCTTGAGCCTCTGCATCATTCTCTTGAACTCCTGCATCCCACACATGAGCCTCTGCATCCTTCACTTGAGCCTTTGCATCACTCTCTTAAGCCTCTGCATCCCTCTCTTGAGCCTCTGCGTCACTCTCAAGACCCTCTGCATCCCTTTCTTGTGCCTCTGCTTTCCTCACTTGAGCCTCTGCATCCCTTTCTTGAGCCCCTGCATCCCTCTCTTGAGCCTCTGAATCACTCTGCTGAGTCTCTGCATCCCTCTCTTAAGCCTCTGCATCATTCTGCTGAGCCTCTGCATCCCTCTCTTAAGCCTCTGCATCCCTCTCTTGAGCCTCTGCGTCACTCTCAAGACCCTCTGCATCCCTTTCTTGTGCCTCTGCTTTCCTCACTTGAGCCTCTGCATCCCTTTCTTGAGCCCCTGCATCCCTCTCTTCAGCCTCTGCATCCCTCTCTTAAGCCTCTGCATCACTCTTATAAGCATCTGCATCGCTCTCGTAAGCCTCTGAATCACTCTGTTGAGCCTCTGCATCACTCTCTTGAGCCTCTCCATCACTCTTTTGAGCCTCTGCATCCCTCTCTTAAGCCTCTCCAACACTCTCTTCAGCCCCTGCACCACTCCCTTAAGCCTCTGCATCCCTTTTTTGAGCCTCTGCATCACTTTCTTAAGCCTCTGCATCCCTTTCTTGAGCCTTTGCATCACTCTGTTGAACTCCTGCATCCCTCTCCTGAGCCTCTGCGTCACTCTCAAGAGCCTCTGCATCCCTCTCTTGTGCCTCTGCATCCCTCACTAGAGCCTCTGCATTCGTCTGCTGAGCCCCTGCATCCCTCTCATGAGCCTCTGCATCCCTCTCATGAGCCTCTGCATAACTCTCATGAGCCTTTGCATCACTCTCTTAAGCATCTTCATCCCTCTCTTGAGCCTCTGCATCACTGTCAAGAGCCTCTGCATCCCTCTCTTGTGCCTCTGCATACCTCACGTGAGCCTCTGCATCTCTCACTTGAGCCTCTGCATCCCTCTCTTGGGCCTCTGCATTCCTCTATTGAGCCTCTGCCTCCTTCTCTTAACCCTCTGCATCACTCTCTTAAGCCTCTGCATCACTCTCTTGATTCTCTGCATCACTCTCTTGAGCCTCTGCATCATACTCTTGAGCCTCTGCATCCCTCTCTTCAGCCTCTGCATCACTCTTTTATGCCTCTGAATCCCTCTCTTGAGGCCACTGCATCACTCTCTCGAGCCTCTGCATCACTCTCTGGATCCTCTGCATCACACTCTTGAGCGTCTGCATAGCTCTCTTAAGCCTCTGCATGCCTCTCTTGATCCTCTGCATTATTCTCTTGAGCCTCTGCATCATTCTCTTGAGCCTCTGCATCCCTCTCTTAAGCCTCTACATCATTCTCTTGAGCCTCTGCATCACTCTCTTGAGCTTCTGCATCACTCTCTTAAGCCTCTGCCTTTCTCTCTTGAGCCTCTGCATCACTCTCGTTAGCCTCTGCCTTTCTCTCTTGAACCTCTGCATCACTCTCTTGAGCTTCTGCATCATTCTCTTGAGCCTCTACATCCCTCTCGTAAGTCTCTACATCATTCTCTTGATCCCCTGTATCACTCTCTTGAGCCTCTTAAACTCTGATGTCTTGCAGCCTCTGCATCACTCTTTTAGCCTCTACATCAGAATGCAGCCTCTGCATCACTCTTTTAAGCCTCTGAATCCCTCTCTTGAGGCCACTGCATCACTCTCTCGAGCCTCTGCATGCCTCTCTTGATCCTCTGCATTATTCTCTTGAGCCTCTGCATCATTCTCTTGAGCCTCCGCCCCTGATGATTCATGTGATCATCAGAATCACATGAATCACATGGCGCAAGAGAATGATACAGCGGGATGAAAAGTCTCAAGAGGCTCAGGCTTATTAGAGGAATGCAGAGGCTGAAGAGAATGATGCAGAGGCCTAAGAGAGGGATGCAGAGGCTGAAGAGAATGATGCAGAGGCTTAAGAGAGAGATGCAGAGGCTCAAGAGAGTGATGGAGAGGCTCAAGAGAGTGATGTAGAGACTCAACAGAGTGATTCAGAGGCTTACGAGAGTGATGCAGAGGCTCGAGAGAGGGATGCAGAGGCTCAAGAGAGGGATGCAGGGGATCAAGAGAGGGATGCAAAGGCTCAAGTGAGGGAAGCAGAGGCACAAGAGAGGGTTGCAGAGGCTCTTGAGAGTGACGCAGTGGCTCAAGAGAGGAATGCAGAGGCTTAAGAGAGTGATGCAAAGGTTCAAGTGAGGGATGCAGAGGCTCATGTGAGGGATGCAGGAGTTCAAGAGAGTGATGCAGAGGCTCAAGAGAGGGATGCATAGGCTCAAGTGAGGGATAGTCACAAGAGAGGGATGCAGAGGCTCTTGGGAGTGATGCAGAGGCTCAGGAGAGGGATGCAGAGGCTCAAGAGAGTGATTCAGAGGCTTTCGAGAGTGATGCAGAGGCTTAAGAGAGTTAGGCAGAGGCTTAAGAAAGTGATGCAGAGGCTTAAAAGAGGGATGCAGAGTCTTAAAAGGGTGATGCAGAGGCTCAAGAGAGTGATGCAGAGGCTCAAGACAGGGGTGCAGGGGCTCAAGAGAGTGATGCAGAGGCTCAAGAGAGTGATTCAGAGGCTTACGAGAGTGAAGCAGAGGCTTAAGAGAGTGATGCAGAGGCGGCTCAAGAGAGTGATGCAGCGGATCAAGTTAGGGATGCAGAGGCTTAAGAGAGTGATGCAAAGGCTCAAGAGAGTGATTGAGAGGCTTACGAGAGTGATGCAGAGGCTTAAGAGTGTGATGCAGAGGCTTAAGAGAGGGATGCAGAGGCTCAAGCGAGGGATTCAGAGGCTCAAGAGATGGATGCAGGGGCTCAAGAGATTGATGTAGAGGCTTAAGAGAGGGATGCAGAGGCTCAAGAGTATGATGCAGAGGCTCAAGAGAGTGATACAGAGAATCAAGAGAGTGATGCAGTGGCTTAAGAGAGTGATGCAGAGGCTAAAGAGAGGGATGCAGAGGGTAAATAGTTCGGATGCAGAAGCCCAAGAGAGGGATGCAGAGGCTCAAGAGAGGGATGCAGAGGCTCAAGAGCGGGATGCAGAGGCGGAAGAGAATGATGTAGAGGCTTAAGAGAGGGATGCAGAGGATCAAGAGAATGATTCAGAGGTATACGAGAGTGATGCAGAGGCTTAAGAGAGTGATATATACACATAATTGATTGATATATACACATAATTTATATAGTGATATATAACACATAATTGATTAGAAACTAACCTTAAACACTTCATTTTCAATCAACTACTTGTTTCTCGTTAAAATACTGAGTAAAATATTGGAAAGGGGAGAAGTTCTGTTTTTATTGTATATATCGACGTTTCAGCCGGATTAGAGCGGTTTTACGTGTACATCTTCCATCGGTAATATAAACGGAAAATCTGGAACATTTTAGTTAATTCTAATAAAAAAACATTCATTTTTATCATTTGTATTGGAAACAAGATTGTCATGTCTTTTCTTTGATCTAAATAATACTA